>NC_141138.1:96445980-96752033 GCF_053477565.2 Lygodium microphyllum
GGTTGAAAATGGGGTAGAAAAAAGGATGGATGTTGCAATAGAGGAGAAAGTGAATCATTTTTTTGTGTTGCACCATGCATCCATGGAGACATGGCTTGCTAGGTATACGAGCATGCTAGGAAAGATCAGGAAGAAGCGTGATCAAAATTTCGATGTAGTAAGCGCCATCAACCAATTTGATATCCTGAGGGCGTGGAGAAGATGACGCGGTTTATGTCTATGCGATGGTTACATGGGGCTTTGATCGCAGCTTCTCGCGAAGGGATGGAAATCTCTACTGAGGGGTGGGAATTCTCGAGGAGATGTAGTCCAAAGGTGACTACATATTTTATAAGCTATCGTATCTAGATTTTATATGTGACAACTAATCTAACTTCTTCAATGTACAATACAAAATATACATTGTAGTGTGGTCGCATGGGCAAACAATGGATTGTGGTGTCATGGCAAACTTCGAGCAAGAGAGCTAACAGTGAGCCACGAATCCAAACACCGTTATAGATGAGATGGAGTATTTTGGAAATTTGCTAAGTGTTATCTCAATAAATTACCATAGCTTCTCCATGATCATATTTGATGTACATTGGTTCAAAGTGGTATTAGAAGGAGCCGAGCAACCGTTTCGGCAAGGTCCATCTAGATTTCTCAAAAAAGATTCCGAGAAAATATGGACGGATCTATGTGACACGTTTCTATTGCCGGTCCATTGTGAACATGTGAATGAACTTTTTTTTTTAACTTTTTTCACGACACAAAACAATCATAAATGTTGAATCTCTCTTATATGTGATTTTGAACATGTAATTTTCTATCCAAACCCCCGACAACCTCGATGGTGGTATATTGTGCCTTCATCTCCTCAAAATACGAGTGTATAATGAAAGCAATGTTCCCAGTGTAAATGAGGAGAGTATGCAAGTGGAGGGGTCGATATTGCAAGGGATGGAGGTCGAAGAGGGCTTGGAGCGTGTAGAGGAGGTAGATTTGGATAACGATGACGGAAAGACAGGAGGCCATGAATTCCTTGAGAATGAAGTGGACTTTTTCTTTTGTGGTGACCTATCTATAGACCTTCCAGTGTACGTAGAGTTGTGCTAGGAGATTCACATGGGACCATAGGCTACATCATACTTCCAACATTCGTCTACTCAATTCATTGATGAATCGCTTTTAAGGATACTCTAGAATATGCATTTTAAGTAACATCATTTTTTCAGAGTTATATTACTGTGCTTTACTTGAATCTTTATATTGATTATGCTAACATTATTTTTTCTATGTATAGGTTCCCTTTAACGATATTTGGATAGCAAGATGATTCGAGGGATAAGCAATGAGGAGTTGCAAGAGATATTCACACGTATGACTCCAAATTAGATGGCCCAATTCAGAGATATGGCAGACCAGGAGTTGTCTCGAACACTATTGGTCCATTCCATTAGATTTATTTCAGCATGCTCTAATGCTTCGGTTTCTAGTAAATGAGGTCAACGCTCCAAATTAGGCCCGGATAGAGGAAATGGTTTTGGGGGGTGCTGCAGAGATGTGGATGCTATGAGCCCACGGTCGGCTCCATATAGGGTGCTACTCCTCGCTCTCGTACAATTTCCAGAGAGGGTGACTCAGTTGGGTGTTGTGGAGGCACTGATGTAGTCTCTCCATCTAGTCATTCTGGCGGAGGTGTGTTGCCTATAGGATTTGTCACACCTGTGGGGACATCTACTCTAGTGACTCCAGCTTTTGCTCAGTCGTCCGCAGGTGGCACCCCTATAGATGCTACTCCAAGAGATACTATCCCCATGGGTATACCAGATGTATAGGGGTCTCCTGGCTATGCCCAAGAGCATGGTTGTAGGTGGGAGAGAACACACCTTAGACATGCCCTAAAGGGGTATGAATACCTCATAGATAACAGGATAGGAGCTATGATCATGAATGATGAGGGAAGGAGGGTGATGTCTTGCATGAGAGAGTTATACTAACAAGTTTTTTGGCACGTCGTCTCTTGGACCATTGGAAGAACATACCCAAGGGGAGCAATGACTATATAGTGGCATCCTTACACAAGGAGTTCCGAGTACCTACCACAGCATAAAGGTTTTTCACTAGGTGGATGATGGAGTGTATGCGTGCATACATGTCACATAGAAGATCGGACGCATGCAAGGCACTCAAGAGTGGCGCGTCAAAGCTCGAGTAGCTAGACAAAAATTATTGGTGGATACTTAGGGAGGAGGCTATAGATTCTCCAATATGTTAGTGATAGCAGCGAGAGATAGCGAGGGCACGATTAGAGACAAGGGTCATGCATCATCTGGGAAGTTGTGGCCACGGGACTTACCTGAAGGAATTTGTAAGTGTCTCTTTTGTTCTTCTCGCTTTCTTATTTGCAATATCACTGATACTGACAATTGTGTTTCTAACAGTTTTATTCTATTTTCTTTGCAGCACTCCATCACAATCCCATCAACTTGGAGACTCGATATGCAGAGAGACACGGTCTTACTGCACTAATCAATAGACTATATGCATACAACGGCCCAATAAGTCAATCATCTTTCTTGTCCATATTTAATTTTTTTAATGCATTATATATGGTGGACTGATGTATAGTTGTTCATTTAGTACAGTCCATTCGATGCACCTTTGCATCGGGACGAGCTTTCAAATGGCGAGGATTTATAGCTTGCACTTGGATTCATGGAGCACACATCCTCTCTTTTTTTTTGTTCTATGATTTATATAGGCATCTTCCATGTACTATATACTTATCATCCTTTGTATCTTGCCATAATTCCATGAGTTTTCATCAGCGATCTTATACTTATTCTATGAATGAGTCTTGTTGGTTCAAGTACATTTTGCGCTCATCTTGACAACCATTGCATACCCGACATGTAATTCATTTGTAGAATATAAACACAATACATGGTGCTATATGTGGCAGGGTTGTGTGTGTGTGTGTGTGTGTTTGTGTGTGTGTGTGTGTGTGTGTGTGTATACATGCACATAAAAAAATTTATGTAACCGTCGCTATTAGCATCACAAATTTACTACACGTGTCGTTATTGGCATCGATATATTTATCGCAAACCGTCACTATTTGCATCGCAAAACCGACAAAAATTGTGATGCAAATTTTTGTAGAGACACTAATATCGACGCGTTTAGCAATGACAGGGGCAATTTTTTTTATGAACATTTGCATCACTTTGAACTTTGGCATGAGGCCTATATCTTATAGTGTCATGTCAAAGCATCTAAGCTATCTCATGGATAATTACCATACATCTAGTTGAAAGCACTGGGAACTCACTAGGGTTAATTGAAAAGACTTGCTCTAATTACCAAAATGTGTGTGTGTGTGTGTGTGTGTGTGTGTGTGTGTGTGTGTGTGTGTGTGTGTGTGTGTGTGTGTGTGTGTGTGTGTGTGTGTGTGTGTGTGTGTGTGTGTGTGAGAGAGAGAGAGAGAGAGAGATTCTACAATTAATATCTAATTGGTTTGAATTATGTAGTACTAGTAATAGTTATTTAGATAGACTTATGTATTATTACTAGTATTCGTATTAGTTAATAGTTAATTAGTACTTCTAATATTAGTAATTATACTAATTAGTAATATTAGTGGTACTTAATTAGTTAGACTTATTAGTAATTTTAATGGTTCTAGTATAATTAGTAAATTAGTTACACTTTTGTAATATCAATAGTATTTGTAATAATTAATATATTATTATTAGTTATAGTATTAGAAGATAGACTTATGCTAGTTAGTAGTTAAATTGTAGTGAAATGAAAATTTAAAAAAATGATCTTTTAAACGTTTAGCGAAAATGAAAGCATAACGAACTTTCGAACGTACGGAAAAAAACGAAAACATAAAACTTCAACGAATCAGATATTTTGAATGGACGGGGGAATGGCACCTTCTCACATAATTGTTTAATTACGAAGAGATTTATGTCAACTCTTCACCATGCTATATAGCATGTTTTCTCTCATTTCATTTTTTTTAAATTTTTTCAAGTATTGTTCTTGTTTATTGATGTCATTTATTTGTTTTATTAGAATTACTATTAAGAAGAAAAAAAATCATCATCCTTGCACGTCAAAAAATAAACTATATGTTTTTAAAAAGTTACGAAGTATAGCATGTTTTTTGGTGAACAAGTGCATTGCAATTTTATGATTAAAACATATTGTTCTCATCAACATCAACACTACAAAGAAACAAAGTCACACGGCATCCTTCAGGACTTCTAGAAAAAAGAGAACTGCAACTTCTAGAAAAACATCATTAAAACCCTTTATTGCAACTTGATATGACATAGAAAAATTCAAATCATCTTGCAATGGGCAACAGAATGTGAAAGCATCATCGGAAGACTAACAATGTGTCCATCTTGTGGTATAGTCACAATGCAACATTATGCTATCAACTCGCAAAAAGAACGATCCATCTACAGAACAAACACAAGTAACAATGGCTTTGTCAAGCATTGTTCTCATCCTTGCATGTTAACAGCACGGAGTCAATATGATGATAACTAAGTGACGACCATGTCTTGCAAAGAAAGAGAGAAACAAATACGTAGTGTCACTCTTACCAGACTACATAATATGAATTTTCAATGCAAAGTCGTTACTTGTTCAACTATTGAGCATCATCGATACAACCATCTTGCTCTGCAAAATGACAAGAGAGATTGCGAACAAAACCTTGGACCAGCGATCTATTCTTGACAACCCTCTAGTCTCTTGGAACGATGGATCGCTTTTGTAGCCATCTACTAGCATTAATTTGACTACATCCAATATTGCGATGTGTCCGCTTTCAACATGCTACACAATCCACTGATCCAAAAGTACATGGCTATAGTAGAACATCCACATCTAAGGACATGGATTTGCATCCTTAGCGGGCAATCCATTGAAAGGATTATAGAGCTCCATCATGAAAGCTCTCCATTTGACCCAATGCTCCAAGCAAAACGTGAGAATGAAACGGGTTACAATTTTCTCGACAATGTAGTCAAGCCAAGGCATTCCAAAGAGACGATCAGCATGAGTTTGCATGCATCATATTACAGAATAATAATTGTCTCGTTGAAAAAACAGCAAAGTTCAGGACAGATGATTGCCTGCAATAAGCTCACCCTACCTAGATATCACCTTGTAAAATGCAATTTGTCCATTCTTTTTCCCACTTGGCCATGGCACCTACGATGGCAACATCTATCTTAGCAAATACATCTTCAACCATGTTCTTTGTGTACACCTTACACAAGCCTTATATCCTAATTCTATACCATCTAAAACAGGTTGTCTTGATCGTGGACAGCACGAGCAGGACTTGCTACAAGGGGACATCGACAACTACATGCAAGCAAACAAGCACAATTCCAATCAAGAGGTCATCAAACACATGCTTCGGTACAATGTTCCTACCTCAATATACAGGGATCCCCATCTTGGCATCGGCATAACTTGAAGGACCTTATCACAATGGTCGACACATGGGGAGTGACTCATTTCTTCCTTACGCAATCACTATAGAGACGAGGTCAGCAATACAAGGTGGGATGAGATCAACAAGTTGGAATCTATCGCAAAGGAGTTCAATCTTGAATTCTCATGGAAAGACTATCTCATCGAGTGCACCATCCTCTTCCACATGAGGTTCCATCTTTTCTTCAACCAATACATCCTTGGTAAACCTGCCTACATTAGACACATCAAGCACCATGTTATTAGCTATCATATCCAACATAGGGGCTCCTTACATGCACATGTAATCATATGGTTATATGAGGCAAACATTGCAAATACGACAAATGAGATATACGTGAACATTCCATCCAACGATGATCGATGCAATTCGACAATAAAACTAAGAGCCCTCGGCATGGTGAAGAAAATTCTCAAGTGTTGTCATACCTGCTACATAAGCAAAAGTAAGAGCCATGATAAATGCAAGTATGGATTTCTGTACACCTCACCCGCGACGATGTGGAACCAACAATAGACCCTGAAACTCAAAGATACATCTACTACCATCATGGAGATGAGCATCAAAATGTTGTGCCTTATCACCCGATGTTATTACTCCTATGGGAAGCGCACATGAATATTCAACAAGTAACGAACTCTTCCATCTCTTACTACCTGCTCAAATATGCAATGAAGGCGGAGCCGATTAGAAAGATAAGCATCCAAATGGAAGATGCTAATAGACTTGGATTGCAGGACTTGGACTCAAACAAGCATAAATTTATTTCCACCGCAATATTGTGTAAGCCAGTGTCACCCACCGAAGCGGCATTGAGTTGGTTGTAGATCCCGATAGTCACAAGAAGCAAGTCTCTCGAGTACATTGACAGCTCCCCTGCACAAATACGACAACGAAAGCTCACAAGGATTTGGGATATCATTGTGCACCCTGTAGACCTTTATTGTGCCCGACCATTGAGCTTAGAGCATTTAACATTTTATCACTACCACAAAAACTACAGCATCACCAAAACCACCATTACATCTAATCATGAACCCACTCTTCGTGATGGTGATGCTTATGGCAATAGAGTGTCGTTGGAGCATACGAGCCGTGTACATTTCACCTATTTTCACCCAGGCTACCAAATTGAAGGTTTCTTCTTCAACACGTTACTGCAACGAATAACCTTCAAGTCAAAGAGCAAACTAATAAGTGCTAAGAACTCGACACAATCATACTACATCGAGTGTCAACTCCATGATCTTGTGTCCAACGAGGAAGATCTTGAAATGTTCATCACACAGACTACACACAAAGAAACTTGCTCCAAACCCACCAATTTATGAACATGATCATTCAAAATATCTCTTTCATCAAAGACAACCCAACGACATTCACAATACCTCCAACAGCTTCTGACTGCAAAAGTGTTGTCACATCAATATGGATAAAGATGTTACAGCTCATGAAAGAGTTCCGAATAATTCTTGAAAGTACTCTAACAACAAAATAATAAGTTGTCTACAACCACCTCATCAATGGAACATACGGCCTACACATCGTTAGTGGCACACCAGGCGCAGTGGAAAAAGCTTCCTCATACGTTACTACAGTTACAACCTCATTGCTAGGAATAAGAGCGTATTGTTGACGGCAAGAACAGGAGCAACTGCAACTAGACTATGCCACCTATCCACCACGGTCCACTACCAGTTCAAGAACATTATGAACATTTGTCCTTGGTTTTCAAGTTATTAAAAGATAATCAATTGTATGCAAATCCAGAAAAGAGTGAGTTCTTTAAAACAGAAATTGAATATTTAGGTCATATTGTATCATCTGATGGTATTAAGGTTGACCCTAAGAAAATAGAAGCAATATTGAACTGGCCTATACCTAAAAATGTGCATGAGTTACGATTATTCCTAGGTCTTGCTAGTTTCTACAGGAAGTTTGTGCGTAATTTTTCATTACTTGCTTTGCCTTTGACCAAACTTTTGAAGAAAGGTATTGTTTATCATTGGTCCGATAATCAACAGAAATCCTTTGACTTATTGAAACATGCATTAACCCATGCTCCTGTATTACAATTGCCTGATTTTAATACAGCAATATCTAATAAAATTGCAAGAGATTGACAAATGCTACATTGCAATAAGAGAAGCTGACACAATCATCATTGATGATATGTCCATGTTAACGAGGGCAATGTCTGATATAATAGTACATCAAATAGTGAGTGTCTACCGCGACTCACTACTCAATCCATTCAGTAAGAAGCTCGTAATATTATTCAGTGACCTTGCACAAGTACCGTCTATTTGCAACCATCAAACTAAGTTCTGTGAACAATATCACATCACATCCTCGTATTGGACACATGGAAAGCAACACACTCTCCAAACCTCAATTCAGCACGCACTCGACTTGTCATTCCTATAGTTCCTACAAGTGATTAGGCATTGTTGTCCAACAAAGCGATAGATACATGAATGCTTATGTCAATGCATGATCAACAAGGACATCCTAGGTTTTGTCAACTAAAAACAACAATCATATGTACACACAAGGAAGATGTTTGCAATGTTTGCAAGTACAAGCAGATTCTACACAAATACTACACACCTAAACAAATCCAAACCATCAACATTTAGGTGAATGCAAACGATAAGCCAGTATTGCAAACCTAGCTACATGACAACAACTTCCACAAGATAGATGAGGTAGCAGTTGGGGCGATTGCAATGATAACTGAGAACATTGACCTCACCATAGGTGCAGCAAACGAGGCAATGTGTAAGATCAACCATAGCAACACAACAAACGACAAAATGATATCACAAATCCAGGTCACGATCCTTTCAACAAACCACTAACTCACCTTACGGTGCAACAAGCACCAACGCAAGGCACTAAATAGCAAGTGATATCATAAATCCACATTCTCTTTGACTCTCACATACGCAATCATCGGTCACAAATTGCAAGGAGCCACCATGAATCAAAAAGCACTTCTATACATTAGAAGTGTATTCGATCCAGGACTAGTGTACGTAATACTCTCCCGTGTAATCGAAAGAAGAAATTTACATATCGTCGACCTTCGAAATCCATCTACCTTTTCCTCAACACCTTTCTTGATACCATGACTCAAGTGAAGAAACAAAGTAGCTCAACCAAAAAAAAAATTTAAACACAATACATTCTATCACACAACAATCTCATACGCTTCTTGTAGCAAGTAATAAATCAAACTTCTATATGTTCTTTCAAACGTTATTTGTTGATATTCTAATGTGTTCTCTGAATTCTGTTCTCCAACTAATAGATTTATTACAAACTAATGTGCTTTCCTCATTTTCTCCTTTATAGATACACAACAACCGTTAAGGTAAAGATGACTCCGAATAAGGTACAAATAAACCAAACAATACCTACTATGTATTTAAAAACGAATAGATTACTTTACCTAACCACATTCATCTATGCATGCAGATGTTCCAGCTATACATTCAAAACCACAAGAGTACCCATCGCCCTATCAAAGACCGTCCTACAAATAAACAGAATCGTAGATATGTAACAACAAACTAGATGAGAATGACAAACATCACAAGGCAAAAGCCATCAACATACGTCAACGACTTCACAACATACGACCTCTGAAAACTAATGGCCACATGCACTCAAATTCTCGACAACGAACGTCTCACATCAGATGACAGGCTCGCAACAATTGATATACGACCTCCTAAAACTTCACATCGTAAATTATTACTGCAAACAACGCTAACCCATATACACTTAACATGCAGGATTCCTCAAATACATGATAGACTTGAACTTGAGTACGAAGACACGGCTCACAATCCACTACGAACAAGCACAGCCCAAACGATACTGGACACGAGAACAAACGACATCAAAACATACCCAACCCAATTCGTAGAAGTCATGAAAAAAGAAAACAATGACATATTAGAAGATTACATGAGAAACAAGGACATGAATGCTTACATCAGTGCATGATCGACAAGGACGTCCTAGGTTTCGTCGACTAAAAAACAAGCATATGTACACACAAGAAAGATGTTTGCAAGTACAAGCAAATTCTACACAAATACTACGCAACTGAATAGATCCAAACCATCAACATTTAAGCGAATGCAAATGATAAGCCAATATTGCAAACCTGGCTACATGACTAGAACTTCCACAAGATAGATGAGGTAGCAGTTGGGGCGACTGCAATGATAACTAAGAACATTGACCTAACCATAGATGCAACATACGGAGCAATGTGTAAAATCAATTGTATCAACACAACAAATGACAAAATGATATCACGAATCTAGGTCACAATCCTTTCAACGAACCACTAACTCACCTTATGGTGCAGCAAGCACCAACGCAAGGCACTAAATAGCAAGTGGTATCATAAATCCATGTTCTATTTGACTCACGCATACGCAATCACTAGTCACAAATCGCAAGGACCCACCATGAATCAAAAAGCACTTCTATACATTAGAAGCATGTTCGCGCCAAGACTAGTACACGTAATACTCTCCCATATAATTAAAAGAAGAAATTTGCATACCATCAACCTTCTAAATCCATCTACATCTACCTCGACACCTTTCTTGATACCATGGCTCAAGTGAAAAAACAACATAACTCAACCAAAAAAAAAACCCCCCACATTCTATCACACAACAATCTCATATGCTTTCTTATAGCAAGTAATAAATCAGACTTCTATACATTCTTTCAAACGTTATTTGTTGATATTCTAATATGTTCTCTAAATTCTTTTCTCCAACTAATACATTTATTAACAAACTAATGTGCTTTCCTCATTTTCTCCTTTACAAATACACAACATCCATTAAGGTAAAGATGACTCTAAATGAGATACAAACAAACCAAATGATACCTACTATAGATTTAAAAACTAATAGATTACTTTACCTAACCACATTCATCTATGCATGCAAATGTTCCAACTATACATTCAAAACCACAAGAATACCCGATACCCTATCGACAACCGTTCTACAAATACGCAAAATCGCAAATACGTAATAACAAACCAAATGAGAATGGCAAACATCATTGGGCTAAAGCCATCAACATACGTCAACGACTTCGCAACATATGACCTTCGAAAATCGATGGCCACATTCACTCAAATTCTCGACAACAAACGTCCCACATCATATGACAAGCTCGCAACTGGTACACAACCTCCTAAAACTTCACATCGTAAATTATTACTATAAACAAATCCATCCTCAAATACATAATCGAGACTTAAACTTGAGTACGAAGACATGATTGACAATCCACTACGAACAAGCACATCCCAAGCGATACTGGACACGAACAAACGACATCAAAACATACCCAATTGAGCTACTGCACTACGGATTTAACATCCCGCTCAACCAATTGGTAGAAGTCATTAAAAAAAGAAACCCATTACATACTAAAAGATTACATGAGAAACAACCAATATAATCACGATTGTAACAATCTTGCAATAACGATCGAAAAGGTCACATATCTGCTAAGCAGAGAGGTCTATACCCAAAAACACGGTTCTAACTCCGATCCATTCAAAACATAAACTACATAATAGGCAAGTTCTCAAACATGACTTTTGTCAAACTTTTTTTAAAAATAAAAATAGCAATATCAACTTCTCTCACAAAAATGCATACAAAAGCAAACCAAGAAAAAACCAACTTCTGTCAACTCCAAACTTGCAATCTCAATCACTGGAATTCCTACCACCAGCTCAAGTACTTCCATATCGTCTGACACCATCTACAACCAAGATCCACGAGCTAATCCAAAAGCGCCAACGCAGAAACACAAAAGCAAATACTTCATCTACAACATAAGATATAAGAAAAACAACAAGGAGTACGTAGAGTAAGCGACTAACATCAAGAAAAAAATCAACCACCACCAAAGAAATCCCGTCAAGAAAATAAAGAAAGACATAGAAACATTCCAACCATTCAAGGATAATTTTGAGATTATCATAGAAGCAATAGTTAATAGCATAGACAAGACTAGGAATTTTGAGCAAATCACCATCCGTAAGAAAAATGCAACTGTAACAAGGTACAATAACCTATATGTACACCCAACAAGATGTAAAAAAGTATTTTTTTTAAATCTCATTTAACGTAGCAAAAATAAAAATGTAAATGTTCATACTCACGATTATTGACTCGAACTACATATGCATACATATTCTCTTTTCAACATCCTTCATGTATTTAAACAATGCTAAATCTTATCTACAAATGTATTTCGCTTCAAAACATGACGCATGTTTAAACACTATCAAAAAAACTGCTATATAACAAACATGCAAGAACTACATATAAAACTTCATACTCCTTTACTGAGCTGCACCTATCAACCTAGTTTATGCTTTCTTTTTCCTTTTAAGCGACACAATATTTACTCTCCTCTTACTTGATGTTTTATCGTTGAGTTTGCAGGTTTTCCTATAGATATTGCTTTTATCTTTCAATTTTGAAAACGCCATATAATTTCCAATCTTCACTTAATACTTAACCTTAGTTGTCCACCATTAGTATTAAACTTCCACCGTATGAATATGATTGTTGACTTCTTTTTCCTTGACCATAACCCCGCTTGGAAGCAAGCACTTGTTACATCCATCCATTGTCAAAAGTTTGTATCAACTGGTCTTTGATAAAATTCGATAATAGGTATGATTTTACAACAATGTAAGAAAGGTGCACCCCAATGACTAGTTTTTTAAATAAGACAATAGAATAGAGTATTGTTAGTTCTGCATGAGACATAATGATGCAAATACCCAATGGAAGGGTAACTGAAGCTTTTTCCCACTGGTAAAACCCCAAAAAGGCAGGGAAAAAATTGGACTGATGGCTGATGCGCATGTCTGCCAGCTAGGGGGACTGGAAAAACATGGGTGGTCACATTGCAGTCATCTCAACTGATGCCATCTTCCATGCAGTTAACTGTTGTAATTGAATGGTTGCAGTCCCATTGTTGAACACAAACAAATTGGCCTCATTATTGATGGCTTTTGTAGGATATGAGCGTGATGTAATACAAACCTTTCCACCTTGCGCAAATGTCTCCAAAATGGAATGGTCTACCTGCAATGTCACATGTTGCTAAGTGAGATCACATCAAACCAAAATCTGACTGAAAACCAACTGTTCTGGAGTATATTTCAACTATTGGTAAAACTACTCATATAGCTGGTTGCTTGAAAGATTATAAATGCTCAGAGATCCACAAGCTTCCAGACTGGAATATGTACCAAAGTTCGTAGGCTGAGTGATGTCTCTGTAGTGGGAATTGAAATGATGCTACCAAAGCTTGTTTTATCGACATCCGTTGCAACGGAAGATCTGAAAGAGACATAAGAGATGGATATAAACCACACAAAGAACATAGAAGATAAAACTACACAAGAAGATCATACATTCTATAAAGTAACCTTATAGCAGTGTAACAATTACTCTCTCCTCCCCTAAGTTTTCACAATTCTGTCTATGGTTCCAGCAGCAGTTCAAAAGGTTGAAGTATCCACAAACCTCTCTAAATTTAGATGAGTGAATCACTTTAGACTCTACGATGTGTACAGAACAAAAGGTTGAGTATCTACGAATCTCTCTAAATTTAGATAACTGAATTGCTTTAGACTCTATAATGTGTACAAGAGCTGGAATTGTGCCTTTAGGAATCCAAGTTCATTAAGTGCATTAACTTTCACATGCGAAAGCTGAATATTAGAGCATCAACAACAATAGAACAACCAATTTGAGATTAAAAATATTTGCAATCATGTGCTCACAATAGCTCATATGTCTGCCAAATCTTTGAAGCGCACAGGTCTTTTACCAGCAATTCTGAAGGAAAAATAAGATACTCTTTCCATGTTAACATGAAAACAAATCCATGGCCAATCAATTTACATAGTGTTGAATGTGTAAACATCAGTGCAAACATTGACACAACAGGCCAGGCAAACCAGCAAACAGCAAAAAAGCTGGATTGTGATCAACATCATGGTTTCTGAAAGTATGCCTATAGTACCACCTCTTTGAACATTTCTGGTATTACCACTCCCACTTTCTCCTTGATGAGACCTGACTCTTCCAGTCCCTGATCTTCTGTTTACAGAACCCCCTTCATGTGCATTGTAAGTCATCCCTGTCCCTCAGTTGTGTGGCATGGCTGGGCTCTTGGGAATATATTGCACTTCCAAAGATCAAGTCTTTCACTTTCTTTTCTGTGTTTTATAACGAAGGAATTTTGAATAATTAAGGATGTTGTTCATCTGCAGATAATTTATCAATTAAACCTGGCAGCTTAACAAGGCAAAATGCAGCCCTCTGAAATGGTTTATGAAGAAAGAAGAGGATGTTCTCCTAGAGCCTGTTTTGGATTTGAGCAGCCGAACTCTAGATCTTGCATTCCAAAGTATGCAAACAAGGGTTTGAAACTTATACAAGACAACAACATAGTGGCAACAATTGTAGAAAAGCTTGTTCATACAAGAAAGTTCTTTGGTAATGTATTGCAAAGGTACTCCATATTGCAGAAATTTTGGCCAAAACAAAAAGGGAAAGTTGCTGTTAGTGTCCTACATCGCCAATATAGTCACATTCACGGCTGTGTGTCTGTAGTGTATGATGCACTTTGCCATGCTTCTAGATATTTAATAACTATTATGAGTGTCTAGCTGATTGTGCTCCTCCACTTGCATGAAAATATCCATGGAATTTTGCCTTTTTGGATTGATCATATGAGTTGACTGTCCATTCACCCCTCTATCTTAGTGTCGAATCCTGGTAACAGTTGGCCCAGACATTATTATTCAGTGCCCAAAGCCCAACATGGCTTGATGTGCCAGGAACAACATGGGCAGAAGCAGGGGTAGTAATCAGACTGCTTATATGGCAAGCCTGACCTGCCATGTGACAACCAAGTTGGACGTTGTCTATCAGGTCAGCTGCACAGCTGAACAGCTCAGATGCATGTAAAAACTGATCTCCTAAAGGAACAAGTTGAAAGAAAAGAGAATCCAAATGCAGAAATGACTCTCCTAAAAAGAACAAGTCAAAAGAGAGAATCCAGAAGCAGAGAGGATCCTCCTATTCATACATTGCAGCAGCAAGCTGCAAGAGTGATGAAAAGGCTGTGAACAGCAAATTCACACACTACTCCAAGCCAGCCACAATCCACCATGAACAGTCCTGCTCATTGTACCATGATCCATGCATTTGTGTGGAGCTCCCCATTCTTGCTGATGACTGATTTGACTAACTGAAAACCAAGAGTTGCTTTAAATAGCCCAAAACTCTTGATATAAATTACAAAGCCAGCCAATGTTGTTAAGTTATTACAAATTCAACCAAACCATAACAGTCCACTAAACCAACTGCCTAGGACCATTTGAAAGGTTCAAAACACTGGACAATTGTGCATCCATGATTCCATGGTCTAGGAGCATTTTCGACAAATTTTGGCTCATTTTGTCACCAGAAATCATCTCTCCTGTCAAGGAAAATGCTGCCACATCACGTGCACTACATAATTCCCCATTAGAATTGCAGCTATCCTCAGCTGTTCTACCCCCATCAGAATTCATATTAGGCAGTACCTAATATTCACACAGTTGCCTGTTCTTGAGTAACTATCAGTGCTATCACAATCACCCACCGTGGCATGCACATAACGAAATGTTGAAGCTGCAGCACATGAACATCTCTCCCAAAACCAGTGCACAGCTGGTCAGACACTGATCTGTCACAAAAATCCACACATGTGAAATACATCCACACTTGTATAGCCACTGGACATGAAAATGAAAGATAAGGGAAAGTCTCGTCACATGTGGTACAAACACAATGGCTGGTGGATAGGTTTATGGTGTTACTACTAGGGAAACCTTAAATCACCTATCAGAACCCTGCAAACAAAGACTTTTCCCTAATAAGCAACCTTTCGAAGTAATCCAGCCTGCCACTTTGCAAGACTACCCTCACATGTAATACGTCAGGCCACAACACTCATGCCACAAGGGCTAGCGTCCCATACCTCCAACCATGCCATCCACAATGGGCAGACATGACAACCTATGGGCCTAGAATAGAAGTGTGTCTATTACAAAAGATGTGAAACAAATGTTCCTCAGTCTCCTTTATAGGACTCCTTGGGTGCCCTAGCCTAAGGTTGTGTTCACAAGTAGATACTACATGATCCAAGGTTGTGCCAATGTTGTGGGTACCCATCTTGGATATCCAAGGATGTAAAAAGCAGTCACTGTAGAATCCTTCGGATATTGGTCTATGAATTTTACCAAAAGGCAACCCTCACCATATGCTTTTAAGGTATTGTTATCTTCTTTATAAATGTAACAAAGTGCGAAAATTTAAACGACAAAAACAAGCCTGACACAACTCACTATCACTCACAATTTACTCATTTACATAGCATGCTGTTGCAATATGAGGTCATATCACATGTTCACAAGTGCCCACACCCTAATTTATGGGCAGCATCTTTATTGTTTATTCAATTATTGGTTAACCTATTTCATGGTAGGATGACAACTCTATTATGTTCTATAAAAGGAGGGACTATGGCCATAGCCATCTACTCATGTGCTTGTAGATTCTTGGTGTGGAGAGAGGGACTTTGTGGAGTGTGTGAACTCATGCTCAATCATTGTCCTCTTGATTCTCATACTGAATTCATATTTCCAGTTCCATCTTGTGCATTGTCTCTTTCATCGATCTTGTGTATTTCATAATTCCGCTACTTGTTTTGCTCTTCTAGCATGGTATCAAATGTTAAGGTAGGTTTGTAGAGAAATAACATTAATATAACTCACGGATGATTTACAGTGTGTCTAGTTGATAAGCTTGCTTGTTCGTCATGCATATGATTATATTTGGTTGCCATTGCCTTTGCCACTGCTGTCCCATCGTGTGTTTAGTACGCTTGGCAACATAACCATGTTGTGGACGTGGTTGCTTGTAACGTGGATGTTTTTGTGTTTGTCATGTGGTGTTGTGTACTGATTGATTGACATCTGTGCTGCGTTGTTTTTGCTTTGACCTTTGTTTTCTTTTCACTTACATGTTGTATGGCATGGTATCACCCGAGTTGTCTACCATTGGTTGTTGTCTCAACCAAAACCTACATTCACTGGCTAGGCCATGTGGTGTGTTTGTCATCTATCATCTACAATGTCAACGTCATGTGTCGTCAATAATGTGTTGGTGTTTGCTTGTTGCCATGCATGACTGCAAATTTTTTCCTACACTTGCTTGTAAGGTCATTGTTCCTTTATAATATTGTTAAATGTGTTCAAATTGGAAAAATTAATTCATGTGAGATGGTTTGCTCATGATTCACCTATTGCACCTAATTTTGTCCTCACATTTGTCATATGTGCGTGTTGTGCTAAGCTTTTTATTGGTGTGCTTTGCTACTCTCTTCTACAAAAGTCTACCAAGGTAATACGCAAGTACTCGTGGATGAGCGATTAGCGGTTGAGTGGTGTGATACTCACTAGTACTTTTCAAAGAGGGCATTGCATTTCTCCAATCTTTGGAGGAGTCCTTGCTTCCATCGTGATGTGCCGAAGTAGCAGTCATGCCATGAAGTTGAACAAAAGGAATGGTGTGGTGCAATGTCATATTTGAAGAGAAGGAAGACATGAAAGACATGTTGCTACTTCATGCAGTGGATATCACAGCCATGCTTGGTGAAGCACAAAATCCTTGAGGCCTATAAATGGCTCAAGTGAATACTTTTTCCTTCTTAGTGAACTGGACATGTGTCATTGAGTTCACATGTTTTGGCGACTCCAAACCTTGGATTGGTGTATCTAACACCAACTTCATGATGGGACATCCAACATAATGTCACAAGTGTTCAAGCATGAGGGGATCCAAAGGGCATGCATATCCTCTAGTGTAGGAATCTTGGTGTCACAACAAACTATCCATGGAGCTTGTGTGGCTACAAGAGGTGCACGATCGCTAGCTTGACTACCATGCTTTAGAAGAGGGATTATGATGTTTATTCTTCTTCAGGGTGCTTTCCTATGGAGGTGAATCCAATGGAGTGCATGCTATTGGAGTGTCCATGGTGCATCTTGGGTGTCCTTGTTATTTGCTTGTTCACCTATGCTCTCAAAGAGGGTGTTAGAAGTGGTCATATGACAAGTTCAAGCACCTACATCCAAATTTATGGGCAGCATCTTTATTGTTTATTTGATTGTTGGCTAACTTGTTTTGTAGTAGGATAACTCCTCCATTTTTGTCATAAAAGGAGGGAGTGTGGCAATAGTCATTCAGTCATGTACTTGCAGATTCTTGGTGGGGAGAAAGGGATCCTATGAAGTGTGTGAGCTAGTGCTCAACCATTGTAATATCGATGGTTTCGTATTGTGCATTATCTATTTCATCAATCTTGTATCTTTCATTATTCCATTGCTTGTTTTGTTCTTGTAACATATCTTCAATAGCATAGGAAGCATTATTTGAACATATGACAACTTGCCTTTCTAAGAAACATTTAACCACTTGCAAGAAGTGACGTACTAGGAAATACCATGTTTAGTCTTCACTAACATACAAGAAGAGAGAGAAAGAGACAGTGGAAGATGAAGATCTGCTGTATAAAGTGTGCTGTATACAAAGATATGCAGATATATACACGGGCGCAGTGTGTCGGACTGCGTGTCTCCACCTCGACAATGCAACCTGTTGTTCACCTCGAAGTCCGCTGCAGTCTGCACTGTCTCCTGTCTGAAATCTGCGAACAGAGACGGAATCTGCGCGAGCCACCAGCCTGTAATCTACGAGCAGAAGAATGTGTGCAGAAGACTGAAAACTCGGCTATAAATAGCCAAAAATCTGGGCGCCAGAAAATGCAGGTCGGCTGCATTAAATGCAGCCGATTGTACTGCAGCAAGTCGGGCTGCCACGTGGCAGTCCGACTGTGCAGTCCGACCAGGCAATGATCTCTAACACCCCCTCTCAGAGCCTGGGCGGGGCAGAAGCCTGAGGGATCTGGAATGTCTCCGAAGTAGAGCCTGGGGAGGTGCCTTCGTAAACAAATCTGCAAGACTGTCCTCCGTCTTGCAATACTCCACGGTGATGGTCTCATCCAGAAGCTTCTCTCTGATGAAGTGGTACTGGATCTCTATGTGCTTCGTCCGGGCATGAAAAACAAGATTCTGTGCCTAGGCAATGCAACTCTCATTGTCGCATTGCAGCAAAGTAGGACGAGTCTGGGGGCAGCCAAGCTCCTCCAACAATCTCCGAACAGCCTCACATGTGGTGGAAGACGCGGCCCGATACTCCGCCTCAGTAGACGAAAGGGCTACCGTGGGCTGCTTCTTGCTACTCCATGAGATAACACCTGCACCGAAGGTAAAATAGTAACCTGTAGTAGACCGCCTATGGTCCACATCACCGGCCCAATCCGAGTCGCTCCAACCTACAAGAACAAGATCGGAACCACCTGTGCCTGCGGGGTACTGAATCTCTAAATCAGACGTCCCCCTCAAATACCGAAGTATCCTCTGACAGCCTGCCAATGCACCGTCTGAGGTTCACTCATAAGCCCTGCCAAGAGCCCGACAGCAAAACAAAGATCAACACGAGTGTTGAGAAGCCAAATCAATGATCCAAGCAACTGACGATAGCGGGAAGCATCCGCCATGGGAGAAGCTGAATGGGAAGTGGCCTTCCAGTTCGGATCCATAGGAGTAGAAAGGGTCCGACAATCCTCCATCGCAAAAGAAACCAAGAGCTCCTGTACATATCTCTGCTGAGAGATGAAGATCCCCCTTTGAGATTGATAAATCTCATGGCCCAAAAAGAAATGGAGTAGACCCAAGTCCGTCATCTTGAACGTCCGATGTAAAGCTGCCTTCGTCTCTTGGACCTTCTGTGCATGATCACCTGTGACAATCAAATCATCAACATACAACACAAAAAGCACACAACCAGCCTTAGAAGTGTGAACATAAAGCTGCCGATCGGCCTTAGAACGCCGATATCCCAACTGTGACTGAAGGAACAAATCAATCTTCTCGTTCCATGCACGCGGAGCCTGCTTGAGGCCATACAAGGCCTTCTTCAACCTGTAGACTTTCCCATCTGAAGATCCAAAGCCAGGAGGCTGCTCGACATAGATCTCGTCCTTCAAATTACCATTGAGAAAGCCGACTTCATATCCAACTGGTAGACAGGCCATCTCCTATGGCCAGCCAAGGCAAGAACAGCTCGAATAGTCGCCATACGAGCAGTGGGGGCAAAAGTATCATGACAATCAATCCCTGGGCGCTGTGCAAAACCTTTAGCAACAAGGCAAGCCTTGTGCTTGTCCAAAGAACCATCGCTAAGGTACTTGGTCTTGAAGACCCATTTGACGCCAATCACCTTCTATTCGGGGGGGGGGAGTGACCAAGTGCCATTCCTCTCAATAGCCTCCGACTCGGCTTCCATAGCTTTCTTCCATGGTGCGGACTGTAAAGCCTCCTTCATGGAGGTGGGCTCTCGATCCTGCATAACACGGGTCATCAAACAATAGTTATAGCAAACAAGCTCCATAGAATGTGTCTGGTGCCTCCGTGACCGCCGCGGACCATCCTGCGGTCCCCACTCCTCAGGGACCCCCTCGATCCCTAAATCACGGAGTGTGTCACGGGCCCAACGAGGAGGAGGCTGGACCTCCCCTCGTCTCTCTCCATCAACGGAAGACTCTGGGATATCCACCGGTGGTAACTCCTCGGGGGTGACCAGTGGAACACTAGACTCTGTGTCAGAAACAGAATCAGAATCAAAAGGCGCGGGCTCCAAAGGAACTGTAGCGGGAGCCCAACTCTCCCCTCGATCTCCAAGAACGGGATACTCCTCACCCGCTGGTATGGCCGGAACCTCCACAAACTGAACATCTCAACTGGTGTACACATCCCGCTTGACGGGATCATACAAACAATAGCCTTGGGACTGGGAGCTGTAGCCAACAAATACCTGTCTTCGGAAAGCTGCGTCAAATTTATCACGATGAGCCTTGGGAATGGGAACATAGGCATCACACCCAAAGATCCTAAAATAAGAAACATCGGGCTTAGTCCCAAAGTAAGCCTCAAAAGGTGTCATCCCATCAACAGCCGAAGTGGGGGATCGATTAAGGATGTGGACTGCAGTAGCCACAACCTCGGCCCACAGAAACTGAGGTGTCTGTCGATGCTCCATCATGATGCGCGCCATCTCCATCACACTACGGTTTTTCCGTTCAAAAATGCCATTTTCTTGGGGAGTGTTGGTATTAGCAAACTCCTGGTGAATACCTTTATCTGCACAAAAACGAGCAAACACATTAGAAACAAATTCACCACCCTTGTCGGATCGCAAGGTCTTCAATCTCCGGCCTGATCGGTTCTCCTCAAAGAGAAGCCAATCCTTGAAGTGGGAGAAAGCTTCTAACTTCAATGCCAAAAAATAGACCCAAGTCATCCTGATGTAGTCATCTACGATCAACATGAAGTACGAGCTCCCTCGCAAGGACTCGTTCCTCATAGGGCCACAAAGATCCGTAGATACAAGCTCCATCGGTGAAGTAGACCGCCGCGAAGCTTTGTGGGGAATGGCATCCCTATGCTGCTTCCCACGAATGCAAGAGATGCATGGCTGCTGGCTCACCACTATATCCGGCAACCCTCGAACAAGCTGTCCACGTGACGCCCTCCGAAGATAATCATAGTTGAGGTGACCAAACCGAGCATGCCATAGCTTTGACTGTGTCTGAGAGGTAAAAAGAAGAGTAAGAGGGCGGTGGAAGACTTCAATTTATAGATACCGTTCTCCTCATATACGGATGAGAGAACCTTCCTTGACCCACGATCAAGGACTCGCACCGAATCACTGTTAAACTCCACCAAAAGTCCAAGGGAACAAATCTTATGAACGGACAGTAGACGATACCCTAAACCTGGTACATGCAAGACCTCTGAGGTATAGGTATCACCACGTCCATCTGGAATAAGCTGCATCTCACCCCGTCCGGCAATAGACACTGAAGAGCTATCTCCAATGAGAATCTACCCACGCGAAGGTCGCAACTGGGCAACACCATCTGATGAAGGAGTCATGTGCCGGGAGGCACCACTGTCAACGATCCACTCTCGAGCCTGGGGAGCTGTCATCACAGCATCAGAAGCAGTCGGTGTAGAGTCCTCAATGACAGCTAGATGAAGAAATGCAGCTGATGAGGGTGCAGTCACCGCTCCAGAATCCTTCGTATCCTTATTGTTGGTGTCCTTCTTGTCTTTGTCAGGGCAATCCTTCTTCCAATGGCCAGTCTTTCCACAAATATGGCATGTGGATTCTTTGTCCTTGTCCTTGTCCTTCTTTGACTTGTCATCCCCCTTCTTCTTCTTTTGGTCCTTCCCCTTCTTCTGAGAGGCTTGACCTATCAGTGCCTCCGACTTGGAAGCATTCTGTACCTTTAGTTGTTCCTCTTGGTCCAAGACCATAGGAACCAACTCTTCCCACAGAAGAGTGGACTCTCGCCCTGAAGCAATACGGCCGAAGTAGAAAGCACCGAATCGTGGCAACAACTGGGACAAGAGTGTGATCGCCGTGTCTTCGGAGAAAATCGGCTTCCCCGCATTCTGAACCTGCATCTGAAGCTGTCTAAGCTTGTTGATGTGCTCCTGCAACGAAGAAGACTTGTTCACGGACAAGGTCCGCGTTTGTACCTCCAAAGAAACCTGCTTCATAAGGGTCATCCGGTTATACATCTGATCAAGCTCCAGCCAGATCTCCCGAGCCACCGTCAAGTGCTCGATGTGAGCTATCACGGCTGTAGTACAAGACAGAAAAAGAAAGGAACCAATCCTCGCATCCAGTTTGTCCCAGTGAGACTGTGCCTTGGCCAACTCCGCACAAGCATCGGAAGAGAGTTTGGACTCGTCTCTCACCGAGGGCCGGTCGATCTCCTCCTGTACAAGCTCCGCCAAATCGTAGGACTCAAGGATGGCCAACATCATCACACGCCAGATGCGGTAGTTGTCGCCATCGAGCTTCTAATCTGCGGGAAGAGCCAGTAAGACAGGCACCTTCCGGTCCATAATCGTCTGGAACTCCAAGTCAATCTCTGTAGACATCTTCACCTGTAATGCCTTCACAAATGCAAAAGCAGCCCCCTCTGACTGTGAAAACTCAGCCTGCTAGGGCTCTTCCGCGTCCCAAAACTTCTTCACCCGCCGAAGGCGATGAAAAAGCAAAACCTGCACTTGAGAGCTGAAAACTCAAACTTCCTCCTCGTCAAACAGCAGTAAACAGCAACAAATCCACCACCTGGACTCCTTTCCCGCGCGCCCACGCTCGCTTCAGCCTTGTTCCAAGGCACAGCCCTCCTGCCTGCCCTCAAACGCTGAAAACGCAGCCTTGTGTCACGATAGAAACTCCTCTTCAGGTTGGTTCTGCACTCAGTCAACCCTTCAACACTGCTCTGATACCATGTCAGAGTGCAGCGGTGTGGAAGCGTAGGACTGAGAGAGAGAGAACGCAGAGGGAGAGAAGAGAGAGAAAGAGACAGTGGAAGATGAAGATCTGCTGTATAAAGTGTGCTGTATACAAAGATATGCAGATATATACACGGGCGCAGTGTGCTGGACTGCGTGTCTCCACCTCGATGATGCAACCTGCTGTTCATCTCGAAGTCCGCTGCAGTCTGCACTGTCTCCTAGCTGAAATCTGCGAATAGACGGAATCTGCGCGAGCCACCAGCCTGTAATCTGCAAGCAAAAGAATGTGTGCAGAAGACTGAAAACTCGGCTATAAATAGCCAAAAATCTGGGCGCCAGAAAATGCAGGTCGGCTGCATTTACTGCAGCAAGTCAGACTGCCACGTGGCAGTCCGACTGGACTGTGCAGTTCGACCAGGCAATGATCTCTAACACCTTCAAGGTTGACGCTAATTACTACTGGTTTTTGCAGGTCTTCTGGGATATTTGGCAGGTATGCCACTCACAAACTCTGTTGGTTTCAAGCATAGTACCCCGAAACGGCGTTTCGAGGCTGCTGACACGGACCGGCCGTTTCGGACCAAAACAGAAACAGCAGACCAGCGTTTCGGCATCCTGCGGTCCGTTTCAACCATTAATCCGAAACGCCATTTCCCCGTTTCCAAAATTTGGCCAAAACTCTGAAACTCCAGTTTTTCCCGCTTCTATTTCCCCCGTTTCCGAAACTCCCCCGTACTATGGTTTCAAGGCTTTCATCTTTGTGGATTAGTAGGTAGTAGGAAGGAGTGCTGGTTGTTGACAGGATGCCTTCACAACTTCTGAGACGGTTTCTTCATGACTACCATAAGCTAGAGGAGTGATATTTTCACATGTATTTCACTGTTTAGCCAATAAAGTGATGATCAAATCCTCAGGTTGAGACATCTTCCAGATTCTAAGTCATATAAAATACTGATTTTACAAAATGAAGCTTGTGCATACTGTGCATGCATGCTGTGTGCACAACATAAGCATACAAAAATCCTTGTGAGTAAATCCTCTGTGCCTCACGATGATCAGAAGGTCATGTAAGGAGGTGTCTGAAGAACATTCCTGCAAGATCATGCAATTAAGTCTATGCCATCATCACCTTGAGTTGTGTAAAGTGAACAATCTGCAATACAGCAGATGATAAGTCTTCCTCATGGGAGAAAGGGAAAGAGAATTTAATCTCTCAATTAGATATCTATCCATTTTACTCCTTCCTCGATTGCACAGCTAATGAGCTAGCTGACATGAGGCATCTACAGCACTTTCTTGCAGAAATTTCAATATAAAAGCAATTGTGCACATCACAGCACAACGAAGTCAGAGACTAGTTATATAGATTAACAGACAATGTTGGATTTGAAAGAAATCAAAAGCAGAGGCTAACAACTATAAGTATTTTTACCAGAAACCAATGGCCCATGTTAGTATCATGATAGAAGCAGAGGCTAGGTCTATAAGCTAATGGACATAAGAGTTAAATTTCTGAACACAACTAAAAGATAAAATGTCAGGTACATTCATTGGGACTAAGGCTAGATACTAACCTGCTTTGGTCATGGCAAATCAAAGCTTTCCACCCATCGTTACTGAATATAACAACGAAAAAGACTGCAGTTTGCTCCACTTGGTCATCCGATGCAAGAACCAACAATCCAAAAGGCCCAATTAGACCGTTTCTAGTTATCCCCTTTTGACTGCATAGCGATTGAGCGTTTTCAGCATTTATGGTTACATTCTCTGCTTCTTTCTGTGCTTGTTTAAGGTCTGGTAATTTGAAGGTCACACCAATGTCTAGCTACATAAACTGACGAAAATGTTAGCAAGACACCAACATGTTGCTTGCTTAGATTTGCTTCATATTACTGAAAGCTCAACCTCTAAGAGAAAAATTACATGAAAAGACTTCTAGACCTTCACTGTATATGAATACACCCAACTCCCACTCTTCCTTTCATCAACTGTGAATAGTGTCCTACAACCATGGTCCACGTTCATTTAACAGATGTAACAAACAGTTAACCCCAACATTGTGAATGGTTGTCAACAAGAAGTTTGAAACTTACCTGCATTCCATTCATTCCCTTAACCTCCACAACTGAGCCCCTATCTAAAGTCACATCTTCAAGAGTAACATTCCCTTCATGTAGCAAATCTACTTCCTCTATGGGCCACTGCAAAAGGCTGTGATTGGTGTCTGGATCTAGCCAAACCATGCGTGGAATTGCCTGCAGCAAAGTTAACAAACAAGCAGGATGTAAACTTAGCAATCAATATTAAAAATCCAATCTTACCATCGACCCAATGAGTTCTAAAACGTAGAAATTTTTTAGGCCACACTGATCAAATTTTCACATTTTGAAATGTTCAAACAAAATCAGTTCTTTCTTGATTACCTTCAAAAACACATTAGACACATCATGATGCTGGCTATGGGCAACAAGCCTGCTGTGCCTAAGAACATCTTAGCTTTAGATTCTGCAGCTTGAAGGAAAAAATATCAATACCTGAACAGAGGCCCAACCTTTGACAACATCGGTAGATTCTGCATCTGTTTCATCCACCCAACCAAATATGATTCTTCGTCCTTTATTGTTATCATAAAAGGATTTTGATGCATAATACTTTCCATAGTCATGTCGCAGTCCAATACCAGCATCCAAATCAGGCAAGGCAGGCAGAAAAGAATCATTATTAGGGAAGTATGTACCCAGTGTATAATAATCATGTCTGAAGCTCACTTTCAGTACATGCATCAAATTGGGTCCATTGGTTGAAGTATCAAGACCACTCCTGTTGTTTGCAGACATGGAAACAGGGTAGAAATCAGGGCATTCCCACATACCAGTGGATGGCACACTATGCAGAGGTAAATGTTCTTTTTCCCAGTGTATGAAATCCAAGCTCTTGTAAAGCAATGCCAGACCTGTGCCATTACTTTCTGCACCAACAACAAGTCTCCATTTGCCATCTGAGCCTAGCCAAGCTGTGGTAGGGTCTCTAAACATCCCACCTGCTATACCTACAGGGGGTTTCAAAACTGGATTTTCAGGTATCTTGACCCATTTGCGGAGCAACATATCATTCAAATCGGCAGGTACAGCTATTGCCTGCAGCTGAACCTGGGAATTCATATTAGCAGATATATTGCTCCACCCTGTGTAGACAAGCATAGGGTGACCTGCTACAAAGGTTGCCGAGCCTGTGAAGCAACCATACAAATCATACCATGCATCAGGAAACAGGGCTGGTTCCAAGTGCCACCAATGTATGAGATCTTTGGAAACTGCATGTCCCCATGTCATGTTGCCCCACACAGCAGCGAACGGGTTCCATTGATAGAAAATATGATAATAGCCCTTGTAGAACATGGGTCCTGAACAAGAGGAGGGTTAGATCAAGTCGTCATTTTGGGATAAGTAGCCACAAGGCTATGAAGAAGAAAGAAAGGAAGGAAGAAGCTATCTTAACATCTATAAAAGACACAAGTCACCTATGAGACCTGAAAAGAGTATGTCCATAGAACACTTCATAAGACTAAACTGAAATGAATATGTAGTAAACAGAGCTGAAAATCTGAAGCCAATATACTCTTGAATACAAATGCAACTCATGGCTCTATATCATCATTTCATTAGATTAACTTATTTCTTAAACCAAGAGCATAAACTCTATTAATTACACCTGAGCTGAACAACTAAGGTAAATAATATATCATCAATACAAAACAAGATCCCTTTATAGAGGACCCAAGGATGTGTTGTGCTACCAAAACTTGCCTTCTAAATTGGCTCTCAATAAGCAGCCCCAAAAAGGCATTTTTGACTTTTTGTAGAGCACAAATGATTTTTCATGGCTCCAGCACATTCTATAAAAGGCATTCAATGTACACCACTCATCACTTATCCCATATTCTGTGCCATCCCCTTGATCATCATCACCCACATCAGTAACCTTTGTCCTCAGCCCCAAAAGCTGCCGTCTTGCTCCCAGCCTGCGCCCGATTGGCCAATGTGCTGCCAGCTGGTTGGACGCTCTTCCCTACTGCCACCCTGCTTCCTAGAGATCTTTTGCTGCTGTGTTTCAGTTTGCAGCCCACTGCGACACCACCTGCTGTTGTCACCAGCTTCTTCGGCTGAAGGTCTATCTTTTCAGGTCCAAGCTGCTGTCTACATTATCTACATCTGCTGCAGCAGCCGCGGCCCGCCTACTGTTGGATACATCCCAAAGATATGCATTTTTGCTGCCACCTGCTCCAAAATCAGATCTACCACCTTTCATCACTGGCTGGCCCTCAGCCACTGCATTTCATCACCTTTAGCTTCAATTTACTGCATTTACTTCAACCTTGTGGCATTATTGCACTTGGGATTCATACACAAAGGAAAACATTCTCTGAGACTCCCTCAACCCGCTCCCATGAGAATGGGTGGTATTTGGTGTCAAATTTTAGCCTAGAAGACTTTATTAGCCATTAATTTCAGTGGTGACATTAGGAACTAGGCATTAATTAATTAATTAATTAATCAATTAATTAATGCCAGTTCATGGGCTAATAAATGCTCATGAATACTTGGATAACAAATTGACCAAGCCAATGTGATTGTTGGCTGCTATCGTTATTTTTCATTAAATTAATTAATTTAATTGGGCTGAAAATCACTGAAAAATGCATTTAAAAGGCTGCCACTTGGCAAAACTTGCCCGTGCAAGTGAGGAAAAGGCTATATGAGGCTGGTGGAGCCTATTCCAGCATTGTGGACATTGGGACAGAAGGAGAGAAAGCTGCTGCTGCTGCTGCTGCAATTTTCCAGCCATTGGAGGCTGTTAAAGAGCTGCCCCAGCTGATCAAGAGACCACTCGAGGCAAGTGAGAGCCCATGTAGCCTGTCTATAGGTAGGTGACAATAATGGGGCCCGCAAGGGCAAGCAATTGTATGTAGGGCTCCTATTGATGGTGGGCTGGAGTCAATGAGTGATTCACAGCAGGGCAGCATTAAATGTCAACCAATTTCTGCAATGAAACTCTGAAATTTTTCTCTCCATCTTCCCCTCTATTCTCTCAGCCAATTCACAGCTTCCCTCAAGAGATCTTAGCTAAATTCAGTCCTTGGAGGGTAGAATTTCTACTAATAAACCTTAATTTATAGAGGGAATTTCAAGAGGCCAGCCAATCAACATTACGTTTGGGGCAATTTTTGTGTTCCAAGGAGCAAATTGAAAGCCAATCCCAAGGATCAAATCGGTTTGAAGACTTCTTGGTTGTTATGGACAAGAAGATACATTAAAGATTGAAGGAGATCAGGCTAGATCTCTGTGTACTTCAACCTTTAGTAATATAAGTGAAAGAAATACTGCAAAGGGCACTAGTTTTGAAGCCAACCGGGTGTCCAATGTCCAAGATTGATTGGTAACATTTGTATTACGGTTTATGTGAATTTCATGCTACTTGTAATTAGTGCTTAATTAGGTTATCTACCACCCTTGCCAAGAAGGCTTGTTTTATGGTTCCATTGCTAGGATACTATCAACTCCCTTGGGTAGGTGGGCCCGAGGCACTTGTGTGCAAGTCAAAGAAGTTGAATTCTTACTGAAATTGTGATCAGTTGAGTGGATTAAAGCAAGCATGTATTCACACAATGAGATGGGCTCAAGCATGATGATATCTCTCGGTCTGAAGATGTACATAATGAAGAGGGAATACAATGCATGATCTTGAACAAGGCACACAGCTTGGGCAGCAAGCTCAAAATGTGGGTAAGAAGCCGGACCTTCTAGGCCTCCTAAAGTTGATGAGCGGCAAGAGAAGGAGGAATTTGATGACCAATTCAAGGATCAGCTAAAGACAACAACTAAATATTTGTGCAATTGGCAAATCATCCTTAGTTTATGCACTTTTGGAACTTCCCAAATGAAAGCAACAAAGGCAAGAAGAGGAAATTGTCTTCAAGAGCTTTGGGACTACAAAATGTACCAAAGGAAAAGCCAATGCAGTTCCAAATGTGTGTAATGATCATAAGCAAATGATACCAGTGGGGCAATTGATCCACATGCAAAGCCAACTTAGAAGTGCCAATGCAATGCTTTTTGGATAGCAAGGCATACATGCTAATGTGGATCACACTGGGTACTTTGGTGGTGGTTCGGTTCCCAAGCATATGGCTAGTAGTGCTTCATCCATGGGGATGCAAGGACCAAATGTATTTGGTATGCAGCCACCTATGCATGGCATACAAGGGACCAATATATCTAAATATGCCAAGTGGAATGAAAAGCCCAATGTATAGCAATGTTGGCATGACACTGGGGCACAAATTGGCATGTTTGATAATGCATTTACTAGTGTATTTGGAACTCATGGTATCAATGATGGTCATGCAAATGCTCCGTATAGTGCTACAAATCATGAGGGGAATGCAGCCAATATACTACTTTTGGCAGCAATGTGAGAGTTCCAAGCCTCTGTGTGATCATCCTAAGAGAAAATGCCTTGAACTAAGTGCAGGTTTTGAGGTATGAAGAGTTAGGGGGTAAAGTCTCCATTAGCTTCTTAGTGAAGATTCAATATTGTTTCACTTATTGATAGATGCAAATGGATGGAGAAGAGTGACCTAGCAGATCATCCTTCCTGATGCACTTTACCTTGATGTGTTTTGGTTAGAACCAATTTTGGATTGGGCTCTTTCAAGCTTGGCAGAGCATAGAAGGTCTTGAGTATTGCCTGATGCTCCGAGGGAAGGTTGCACCTCCACTCCCCTAGTGATGGACAACTCAGTTATGCAACAGATCCCGGATGTACTGAGTTTGCATCCATGGTAGTGTATGCTAATAGTATTTCTATCATTGGGATCATTATTCACTTAGTCACTGTGAGTTGGTATGTAGATATATATGGTTTGCACCTAGGCTTTAAAACTATACATTTGCAAGGCCAGTGGCATTTAGGTGTGATGTACATTTGCAGATTATGTATGGGAAATATGAAATGTACATTTGCAGGTCACGCAACATGAGTTACTTGTAGTTTGCAGCTAATGTATGCTTAAAATCAATATCATGTGGTACATCATTGCTATGATACACTGTTTATGCTTAGTTTATACATCACTTTACCTTGGTGGTCAAAGCAGTGCTGGGATTTGGCATGTGAATACATCCCTTATGGTTCTAACAATGGGTTATGGTTTATGTGTGTGTATGATAACTCATTTAAGTGGCTGGAATTTCAAACATGAAGAGGGCATGACTATGGTTAAGCAATAGGGAGTCAAAGGTAAAAGTTGTAATAAGTTATATTAGACACATACTAGGTGGTGCCTAGTACCAAATTTTGGCCTAGAATATTTTATTAGCCATTAATGTCGGTGGTGACATTAGGAACTAAGCATTAATTAATTAATTAATGCCAGTTCATGGGCTAATAAATGCTCAGGAATACTTGGATTACAAATTGGCCTAGTCAATTTAATTATTGGTTGGTATAATTGTTTTTCTAAGCAAGAAATTATAATTCATTCTGAAAATTAATATGCTGAAATTTGTTGAAAAATGCATTTACAACACTGCCACTGGGCAGAACTTGCCCATAAAAGTGAGGGAAAGGGTATATGAGGCTGGTAGAGCCTCATTCTAGTATTTTGGAGGTTGGGAGAGAAGGATAGAGAGTTGTTGCTGCAATTTTTCAGCCATTGGTGATCAGCCCAGCCATTGGAGGCTGTCAAAGAGCTGCCCCCAGCTGATTAGGAGGCCATTGGAGACAAGTGATAGCCTAGCCATTGGTGATCAGCCCTACCATTGGAGGCTATCAAAGAGCTACCCCCAGCTGATTAGGAGGCCATTGGAGGCCAGTGACAACCCTTGTAGACTATCTACATGCAAGTGAAACCGATTTCGGGGCCCACAAGGGCAAGCAACTGCACATATGCTCCTCTTGATAATAGGCCATTCACAATAGGGCAACATCAAATTTCACAATTTTAACAATGAAACTTTGAAACTTCTCTCCCCAACTTTCTCTCTATTCTCTCAGCCAATTCACACCTTCCCTTGAGAGATCTCTCTCAAATTCAGTCCTAAGAGAATGCAATTAAAGAATTTTCACTGTTAAACCATAATTTACAGCAAAAATTGGGGCTTACCAACCATCCTAGGAAGAGTGCTCAAAATTCACGATCAAATACTTGAAGTTTAGCATCTGAAATTTGGGGATTTCAGAGATTTTCAAGAGGCTAGCCAACTAACATTGAGCATGGGGAAGCATTTGTCTTCCAAGGAGCAAATTGAAGGCAAATCCCAAGCAAACCAAGGTGTAAATTGGGTTGAAGACTTGCTACTATTATGGACGGCAAAATGTATTGAAGATCGATGGAGATCACACTTCATCTTAGTGTACTTCAACCTTTAGCAATACAAGTTAAATAGATACCACAAGGGGCCCCAATTTTGAGGCCAATCAAGTGTCCAATGTCCAAGATTGATTGGTATCATTTGTATTTCAGTTTATGTGAATCTCATACTTGTTATAATTAGTGCTTAATCAAGTTATTTACCACCCTTGCCGAGAAGGAAGGCTAGTTTCATTTTCTCTGCATACCTTAGCATATCTTCACAAGATGTTCCCTTTAACAAATACACCACCACATTGGGAAGAAGGATCCAAAACAACAGGATTAGAGCAATGCCAGATACTACTCATTCTTGGATCAAGCAAGATATCTAGCCTACTTCTAGAGGAGACTAGATGATAGCTTTTAGACTAGATGATAGCACATAGAAGCTTAACAATTGGCACTTGGCTTGGTTACCTCGTCACTTGTGCTAGGTATCGAGAGCTAGAGAAGACACAAAGGCATTGTTAATAGGACTACCCCAAGGCTCTACAGGTTTAGAGGAAAGCTCTTGGGATTGTTCTCATGGTATGGCAAAATAGAGACTATGATTGTGAAATAGGTGAGTAATAGCTCGGTCACAAATAGAGGCCCCTAGCATTTAGCTATAAGGATGTTCAAGTGAGTAACTTTTATCTCATTTCTAGTTAGCCCTTGAGCAAGATAACCGTACCAAACTTTTTGCAAATAAGTGGACCAAGGGGCATTGTCACAACTCATAGATGAGAGCATAAAAGTATCAATGCTTAGTTTATTTTGACCGCTACATTTAATCATGCTATAGATTTATTAAATATATCCATTCAAGAGAGTCTCTCCAAGATTTGGAGAAAGAATGGGATAGGCACAAACGACTCAGAGACTATGAGAAGGAAAGACGCTTTTCTAACAATTTGGACACTTTCATTTTGAGTCACACATGGTGTGGTGTGTTGTGGAGCCTTATGATAAGATAGACTTATTTGTTTTATATTTATTATATCACAAAAGTCCCTTACAAGGCTAATCTTGTACATTGCCTCAAGATATAGCCTTGAGGGGATTCCATGTCATAGAATTACGCTTTTCTGTTTTATATGAAAGATACAAAACAAGAAAGGAAAAATCGATTTCTATTGCGTTTGCTGATCAGCCACATCATTTATAGCTGGCGACCTATTGAACAGATGTGTTTGTTATCTACAACTGCTATTTGGATTGGCACGTCATCATACCTGCGTCTTTTCTGCCATTAGCCTGCCACATCATCATACATGGGTTTTTAGTACCGTTAATCTACCACAACATCATCAACTTGCTATGTTTGCATTTTTCTCTATTCTCTACTTGTCCAACACTGATCCCCAACACCACACAATATCACATTTGCTATTGTCCAACATCTAGAGGCTGCCTTTTCTGCATTTCAGAATCCATCACGGGTACGACACACTCTCCTGCTCAGCACCTCTACCTCAGTCCTCCAAACACGAGAGTTCAAGGTACAGTTTTCATTCTTGCATGGTTTTTTTGCTACATGAGCATTGTATATTTAGCATTCAATCATTCATTCAGATTCCACTATGTTCATTGTCTCTAAGTGACCCTAACCCTAACTGTGTTCTTTTGAGTTTATGCTTTATCATACACTTTCATTTATGTTTCTACATTGTGTAACAAACCTTTTATATATCAATCGTTACCAAGACATATTAGCTCAATGATTCCAAATTAATTTAATGCTCATGTACTTTGAAAGGACATTTGTATTATTTAAGTGTTTCAAAATATGATTAAATGTTCATCTTTCTATCTAAGGGTGGCCCATGGCTAGAATACCTTCTAATTATACTTAGGTCGTCATTGACAAGATGCCCAAGAGAAATTAAAAGTTTAGTCAGGTGATCAAATTGACCAAAAAGCTCAAATGACAGACTTTTACACTCAGATAGTCACATTGACTAAAAGCCTATATTGTAAGCGCGGGGAAGAACATGAGAGTGACAAATCTTTGAACTTAACCAACTCAATCAATTATCACCACGAAAGTTAAAAGATAGAGAGTGAGAGTGAGAAAAAAGAGTCGACACCATGTTGAGAGGGGAACCTGCCCCTCCTTTTCAAGAATTTATCGAAACAAAACCCCGAGTACCAAGTGTTTGAACCATAAACAAAAGGGTTTATTCGCTACAATTCTGAAAATTAGAGTTTTGAAACCCTAATTTTTACAAACTCCGGGCAACAAGTTAATTCCCTTCTTCAGTGCCTGGATTAGATCAAGCTAAGTAAAAAGTTTTTCTAGATAGATAGGAGAGTACAAAGCATACGGCTGAAATTTCAGCATGACAGCTTGTTTCAAATTAAGAGAGAGACCTCCAATATATAGATATGGGACTTAGATGCTGAAAAGTCATACGTCACTTTTCTAGAGAAAGAAACTTCTAAACTTTCTACTCTAAAAATCTCTCAAACAGTTAGGAATTTAAGATAGCTATCGAATACAAAATCATTCCTTGCGAAATTCCGAAGACTTTGACATGAACAGAATTTTCACCAAGCAACTTTCAAAACTAGTAATCTCCTAAATTTTAGGAGTCACCAAATTTACCTTCTGGAGAGCTTCATTAGATAGGTTCACCAGTTCATGGTTTGATCCTTCAATCATAAGCATCTGATTTCACTTTTTCAAACCACTCATTATATAGGCTTCTAGTCAATGTGACTATTTGAGTGTAAAAGTCTTAGCCATCTGAGCTGTCTGGTTAATCTGACCGCCCAACTAAACTTTTAATTTCTCTTGGGCATCTCATCAATAACAACCTAAGTATAATTATAGGGCATTCTGGCCATTGGCCACCCTCAGATAGAAAGATGAACATTTAATCATATTTTGAAACACTTGAATAATACAAATGCCCTTTCAAAGTACATAAGCATCAAATTAATTTGGAATCATTGAGTCAATATATCTTGGCAACAATTAATATACAAAATGTTTGTTACATCCAACGTGAGGAAGAACGTGAGAATGATAATCCTTTGAACTTAACCAACTCAATCAATAATCACCATGAAAGTTAGAATATAGAGAGTGAGAGTGAGAAAAAAGAGTCGACGCCACGTTGAGAGAGGAATCAACCCCTCGCTCTTTTCAAGAATTTATTGAAACAAAATCATGAGCACCAAGTACCTAGACCATATACAAAAGGGTCAATTTGTTGCAATTCTAAAAATCAGGGTTTTGAAACCCTAATTTCTGCAAACTCCGAGCAACAAGTTGATTTCCTTCTTTAGTGCTTGGATTAGATCAAGGTAGAAAGTGTTTCTTGTATGAGAGATAGAAGAGTACAAAGCATACGGCTGAAATTTCAGCATAAGAACTTGTTTCAAATGAAGAGAGAGACCTTCAATATATAGATATGGGGCTTGGGTGCACAGAATGAAAAGTAGAAGCTACAAATGACAAGTATTTATTGAAAATGACAAGTTTAGGGACACTTGTCTCTTTAAAATGACACATGTCCTCTTCTAGATGCCACGTTTCACTTTTCTAGAGTCTTGTTGTCTAGTTAATGGCCGCAGAAAAAATTATGGGCGGGGAAGATCCCCCCCATCTAGAAGTGACCTGCTAGCCGAAAAAAGCAGAGCAAATCAAATTGCTACACATTGGCCAACGGACACTCAAATTTTTTTGGAAACTGGGCGTCCATGGCTGTGTGTAACCGGCCTAAACTTTTAATTTCTCTTGGGCATCTTGTCAATGATGACCAAAGTATAATTATAGGGCATTCTAACCATGGGCCACCCTTAGATAGAAAGATGAACATTTAATCATATTTTGAAATACTTAAATAATACAAATACCCTTTCAAAGTACATGAGCATCAAATTAATTTGAAATCATTGAGCCAGTGGGACATAACAACTCTCTAGGATCGCATTTCTTTTTAAAATAATAAAGTTTTTTTATTAATTAACTATGTATTGGAGCTGTTCAAGTCAGGCTAATGCGATTTTAGCTCAACACCCCCTCTCAAGCCCAAAACTGAGCCATGAGAAATAAGCCCTTTTGTTTATTTTCCCTTATCCCAAGGCATCCCTATGAGAGTGTGCAACGGACAGAGGAAAGTAAATACAGCGAGAAGGAAACAAAGAGAAAGCACAAGAGAGAGAAGGAACAATGTGACTACAAAGGCTGAAGATACAAGGCCGCAACAATCAACCAAACATGCAACTCTACACGAATGTGGGTCTTGATTGTCAATTGTACTCTCAGCTGAGCCTTGATCTCTGTGCTTTCTCCAACATTTAGTATCAAAGCAAACCTTCAGCTCAGCTGAGCTCTTGGCCACCACCAGCTGAGCCGCCATCTGCCATCGTCAACAACTCCACCAGTGTCACTACCAGGTCCACCAGCAACTGCCAACAGCCAGTGCCACCAGCGCTGCTGCCCGTCTACCCTGTCTGCCACCTGCATGCCTGCCAAGGCCACTTGCGCCACCACCTAGCCTGTGCCCACCAATCCTCCAGCTTGGCTACCTGGCGCCACCTGCAGCACCTCATCTGCCCTGTCCACCTACTCCAATTCTGTGCCACTGCCTCCAGCCCCAATCCTGACACTTCCCCAGCCGCCTGTTATGACCTGCTCCAGCAGCTCTGCCATCACAGGCCAAGTCTGCCCACCACAGCTCTACCTCGCTCCAGCTCTGTTCTGCCAGCATTAAAGGAGGTAAAAGGAGAAATTTCTTCTTTTTTTTACTCAGATTTGTTTTTCAAAAAGAGGCTCTTGCCCAGACAGACAATCTCTGCTTCTGCATGTGTCTGGGACACATTTATTGCAGAGGTTTCTTGAATTTCGGGCCAAAATTTTGGGGCTTTTGAATTCAGCTAGACATTCGTAAATATACATCAAGGTCAGTCTGCAATAGACTGAATTTGTGCATTTTGGACAACAAAATTTTGGCATTTTTGCATTTTTTGTGTTGCTGAGCACTGTTTGTGCATTGAACAGCGTGTACATTGGACAGTTTTGGCAAAGTGTGATCAGATTTGCTAATTACGGGAGGGTGCTTGCTGTAATTTCTGGAAATTCTCAGATTTCCAGGTTGGTCCAGCTTTAAGTTTGCTCTTGTGCTCTTTGAACAGTGACATTTATGATGGCCAATCAGGGACAAGGTAATGTATTCACATATGTATCCAACGAGAATAGGTTGGATGGCAACAACTATTCTCTATGGTCTTTTATGATGAAAAATGTGCTAATTGCAAAGAATCTTTGGGATTATGTCAGTGGTAAAGAAGTTCGGCCTGGAGTGTTATGGCTCCTATAACACCTCCTCTAGGAGGCCATGGACAAAGGCCCGCTCAGCCTGCTCCACCCCGCTCAAGGTCAGTCACTTCCCCAGAGATTAACAGCACAAAAGGCTTGGGACACACAGGATGCTCAAGCATTGTCACTGATTGCATTGGCAGTTCAGTGATCTATCATCCCACACATATGATCTGTAGCTTCTTCACGAGAAGCATGGCTGACACTAGAGCAAACATTTGCTGGAATAAATGAGACACGCATCTCTTTCTTGAAGCAAGAGCTTGAGAATGTGAAGATGGATAAAGGTGATTCCATGCAAGATCATCTTAACAAAGTTCAGGACTTGCATGAGTAGCTAATGAATGTAGATGATCATTATCCAGATACACACTTGATCTCTACTACTATGAATTCATTGCCGCTCTCTTATTTGGCCTTCCATATGGCCTTAAATCTCACCATGAGGATTTCCCCGCAGCCACTTACTTTCCTTCAATTGGTTAGTTTGCTCTTAGAAAAAGACCAAACAATAAAGAACAATGGGGTGGACGTAATAGCCTTTGAGCAAAGCAAGCTTTTATGGCAAGGCAGAAGGGCAAGGACAGCCAGTCTAAAATGTTCAAGTACTTAACAAAGCAACAAGAAACTGGGGGGGAGGGCATGCAAGCCAAGAAGAGCAAGTACCACTATTGCAAGAAACCAAGTCATTACATCACAGAATGTAAGAAACGCATAGCCAAGGAAAAGGAGGAGTCATGGAGGTTTGTTTCTGATACACCTTCTACTGCTATTGAGTCCGCGTCTTTTATTGTAGACCGTGACTATTGTTTCTACACTTGTAGTTATGACTCTTCTTGGGTTGATAGAGCATTTAGCTCTACTGAGATGCTAGTGCTTGGTTCTTTGACAATGGTGCTTCTAGGCATATTACATCCCGTAGGGATTTGTTTTACTTTGTTGTTGCAACTCCTATTGGCAAGTCTATGCAGTGTGCCAACAATGCATCTTACCCTGTTAGAGGTATTGGGGAGATTGTGTTGACAACCATTGATGGCTCTACTATCCATTTACAAGATGCATTATTTGTGCCAAGCATAAAGAAGAATTTGTTGTCCATTTCTTCTTTGGCAAAATGTGCTATCCAAGTCACATTTGATGATGACAAATGTATGGTCAAAGATAAAGAACTCATGACTTTGGTTTTGTTTGGCACATTATGTCATGGACTCTGAGTTAGATGCTTATTCAGTTGATCAATCAATCTATTTAGCATCTACTCTTACTCCTGCTATGTCGCGAGTAGAGTTATAGCATGCTTCCATGGGACATGTCAACAATGACAGTTTGATGCTTATCCAACATACACAAATGCTAGATGGCCTACCTCTCTTGGAGAGACCTCCTAAGCATATATGTGAGGGATGCATTTTGGAAAAAATGTATCAATTCTCATTTCCTCGTGATGTTGCTTTTAAGGCAACTGCCAGATTACAAATTGTGCATTCGGATGTATGTGGCCCTATGTAGACAAAGTTATTGAAGGGTGGTTATTATTTTGTCACTTTCATTGATGACTTTACTCGTTTTTGCTAGGCCTACTCATTGGTGAAAAAGTCTAAGGTGTATGATGCATTTTTGGCTTTTGTAGCACTTGCTAAAAATCAATCTCGCTACAGGACTAAGATTCTCCAAGACCTAGAGTTTGGAGCTTCAATGCCATCCATGGCTTCTTCCCCCCGAGGTAAGATTTCATGTCCTGCCTCTCCCCGGCCCTCATGGGATCTTTGCAGGTGTTCCTTGGCTTCATTGGGCACCTTATATGCCCCCGTTTGCCCCCTTATCCTCAGCATAGCCAGCATACCCCACAGTAGCAGCTCACGTTTTTTGCACTTGTTTCAAAATCTGGCTCAAAAATCCTATTTTTTCACATATCTCGAGCATCCGGAACCCGATTTAGGCAAGGTAAGAGTCTAACTTGGGGTTTTGGCATCGCTCCGAATGCAATGGTGATGTCAGATCTGCCAAATTCTGATCATAGAATTTTCTGTAACAGATCTGAGTTGATATACAGCAAGAAAATGTCATGCTCTTAGCTTACTCTCGAGGCTTAGTATTTGATGCCCAAATGCTTTGGGGATGTTTGCCCAATGTTTTGAGATGCTTTGGGACTTGGTTTGAGCTTCCATAGCTCGATTTATGCAAGGATTTACTGCTGTACATTGTTTGGGCAGCAAGGTGTTATCAAGGACAACTTATGCATAATGCTCTTTGTTGACATTCGAGTGTCCTATTGGATGTATTGATGCTTGGTCATCATGGTTTATGCCCGGATATACTATTTGAGAGCTATTGAGCCTTGATTTGGATGCGAACACTTCGTTGTTGGTTGGGATTTATGCTACCTTGGTTGATAGGTTATTTTACCTCCAATTTGGTTATGCCTATGGTCTATGAGTACTCCCGACTACTCGAGATGATATGTTGATGTATTTGGATAATGTCACTTTGATGTTTATGCTCCCAGATTCTTCTTGAGCAAAGAGTAAAGCTCAATTCTTGGTTCACTGTTATTTTCTTTGCAGCTGGCATTTCACTTGACAAGGTTTATGCCCTGTGCTACCCATTATGGAACTGATGTTTGATGTGGATGCTTTTGGGTTCGGCTGCAGTATGGCAAATGTTTGGGCTTAAATCGACTTGCATTTGAGAATTTTGTGGAGCAATTTGCATTTGGTTGGCTTATCACTTATGCAGCTTGGATGCTATTTGGCCCTTAATGCCCCGATTATGGATCTTGAATTTACTTGGATGCAAATACATGTTTTGAGCAATACTTGCTCCATTATCTTGGCAGTTGGTTATTGAGATTTCATTGCTCATTGATGCTTGGTTCTTTGCGGGTTACTCCTTGATCACTAGACTTCTTGACAGTACTTGGGTTTAGCAGTTATGGCTTTGTTGCTTCTGTGTTGACTAGCTTCTATGCTAGTTGGGTTGCTTTTGCCCATACAGGTCAGTGAGCAATTGCTCTTGATACTTATCCGGCTATGCACTTTGTCTACTGTCATGTACTTTACAGAGCCACTTATTTGGATGTTGTTGTACAGATACTTGGGCTTCTCCTAGAGCTTGACCATTGCAGGATCTTATGTCACTTACCGGTCTTGCATTGACTTGAATGCTACTATGTGGTTTGATGTACTGCAGAGTCATGTTTGCCATTATGGTTATGGGCTGATTTCATGGCTGAATACCGTATGCTCTTTTGACAGATGTCTTGGCCTTTACACTATTGTGGTTGGTTATGTCATGCACTTAGCTACGGGTCTTTTTCATATGGGAGCTTCTGCATCCCTAGTTGATGCTTCTGTGCTTTCCTCTCTAGTGAGGATAGAAGAGTATTTGCAGCAGCATGCTTCTACCACTTGTGCTTCTACTGACAGTTGTCTTGAAGAGCAGGTTCCCTATGTTGGGACAGCCCTCCACTCCTTGAGCTTCGTAGATGCTATGGATAGCCCTATTCATGATGACTTGAATTCCTTGTCGTCTTCTACAGATTCTTCTTCTACAGATGTATGCTTCCATTGTGGGAAGCTTGGGCATGTTAAAAGAAAATGTTTCAGATGGATTAGACAGCAACAGAGACACTTTCGGGGTCATTGCAGCTTGGGTATCCCACTCAGTCTCTCCCGAGTGTGGATCAGTTGCCTCCACAATTTGCCTCCATGGCATTGCCTAGTGGACCTTCTGGTCATCCTGCTGTGTCCCAACCTCACTTTGGACAAGGCTACCATGTCCCAGTGTCTCCACCTACACCGGCACCTTATGGAAACATTCATGTTCCAGTGCCTCCGTATCAATCGGCACTCATTGGACACTCGGGGCGTCCTTCTGCCTACCCACCTCTTCCCCCTCCCTCTTTCTCTTATCAGACACACCCACCTCCATCATCTTTCCCACCATCATCTTACACCACCTCCTCGACACCTCATGGTTCTGGCTCATCTTCTGCCAAGAATGCATTTAATGACAAGACTCGTTTTAACAGGTCAAACTTTACTACTTAGTCAAATTTGATGAGACATGTCCTTAACTCATAGAACCTATGGGATCTTGTGCAAGGGTTGGAACCCCAACCCGATCCCACATTTGTTCTATACGAGGTCGTTCGCTCATGGAAGGCTAGGAATGCCTCCGCTATTATCGAGCGGATCCAGGGCTTATTGCCTGAGTTTCATTCTTAGCTTCAGCATTTGACTTAGCATCAGAGTGATGGGCACACTTGACTGACCGCTATGCGGCTCGGGATAGGACCCGTCGTATTAATCTCGACCATGAGCTTCAGCTTTTCAAAATCACTGACCACGATGACTTGAAAGTCAAGTTGGCTGAGTTTCGGCGTCTCCTCGCTGAATTCTCCACTACAGAGACTCCCAAGTCCTCTGACGATCAGGTTACATTGTTCCTAAATAAACTCCCTAAGAAATACTTCAATTTTGTGGAAGGAATAGTTTCATAGCCTACCATGCCTACATTCTATGATTTGAGTGTCACATGTTGCGTTACGCACGGTTATTCGATCAGTTTCATATGAATTCCTCTTCAGAGGGGGCTCTTCTTACTCATTCTCAGAAAGGCCAACAAGGGAAGGGCAAACCAAACCAAACCTCCACTCAAAATCAAAATCAAACTCAAAAGCTAAATCAATCTAGGGATTCTCAAGGAAACTCCCAGTCACAACTTAAACCAGGGTGGCAGAATGTGTGAGAGTGCGCTGCGGAAGAGGGAATACGAACACGGAGGGAGAGAGAGAGAGAGAAAGCAGAAAATAAGGAAGAGAAATCTACACTGACTGAAATGAATGCTGAATACAAACGGGAAGCGGAAGGAGACTGATCAGTCCCTGAACGCAGCCCACAGCGTCAGTGAGGGCACCAGATCAGGCTGACCCTAACCCTAAAATGGGCGCAAACCCTAAAAATGCCCTAAAATGGGCGCCCCACAACAGTGACCAAAAAGTGGCCGGGCAGCCAGCTACCCACTAAAAGAGGCCAAAAAGAAATACACATCCTAAGACAGCCAGTCGAGAGTGACTAGCCTCCCCCATCATAACACATGACAGACATGTAAGAGCTCCTAATGTCCTTGTCTGACTCAGACTGAGGCTCACAGGCAGGAGATGACAAGGCATGACAAACATGACTGCTAACAGAATGTACCTAAAAAGAATAGGTATTGTCAACATTGTCAAAAGGCTGGCCATTTTGACGACGAGTGTCGATCAAAGGCACGAGGCACAGCACCAAAACCTAAGTCTCAGACCCCCGCCCCACAGTTGGGCAACCCCCAGCAAGGGAGACAAGGTGATGGCAAGGGGCAGTTTAAAGATCAGACTCACACTGCCACCGCACAGCCATCTCAGTCGACAACGTTCTCAACTCCAGAGGGCTTGTTTGACTCGTCTACAAAGGCCCACATCGTAGAGACATCCGATGCAAGTCTCATCCACGTCTGTGAGTTGCGTCCTGGCGAGGTTACTGCAGAGGCCCACTCGTCACAGCCGAGCACTTCAACTCTAGTTTGGGTTGTGGACAGTGGAGCTACACATCACATGACTCCTATAGAGGGCATTTTTCGTACCCGAGCCCCTGCAGTCGGGCGAGTCCATGTAGGAAACAACTCCTCGGTCAAGATTCAGGCTTAAGGTTGCATCAGTTTTGCCACTGACAAGGGTCCAGATCTAGCTTCGTTGGACAATGTATATCATGTCCCTCAGCTTGGGGTGAACTTGTTATCTATTCAGCAGCTTTGCCGGTTGGGGCGAGCAGTTTTCTTTACAGTGGCCACAGTCGAGGTCCTTGACTCTTAGACTCGTTTAGTGATTGCTCGCGGTGAGGCACAGCCTAATGGCCTGTACCACATGACACTTTCTCTCCGATCTGACTACCGAGGGCTCCTTGTTCCATAGCTTCCAGGCCTTAGCCACATCTCGGGACCCTACGCACAATGAGCGTCTTTGGCATTTTCGCTTAGGGCATCTTGGTTATGACTCACTTTATGAGTTGTCATGCCGTGAGCTAGTTGAGGGCCTTCCACGCCTCAAGCTAGCTCAAGATGTCTATAAAGCCTATCAGCTCAGGAAGCAGCATTGTACCCCATTTCGTTAGCAATCTACACATAGAGCTGAGGAGCCTCTTAGATTGATTCACATTGATCTTTGCGGGACCACATCCACTACCACATGATCATTCTCGATACATGTGGGTATACTTCCTTAAGCATAAGTCAGATGCTTTCACATATTTTTCTGCTTGGGTGCTGCCAGTTCATAACCAAACTTGTCGTCGTGTCGGGTGCATGAGGAGTGATAGCACTGGTGAGTTTATCTCCCACGAGTTTTCCAAGTTTCTACAGAAGCATGGCATTTCTCGCCAGCTCACCTCTACCAACTCCCCCTCTCAGATTGGAGACGTAGAGCGTAGGAACCGCACAATCATGGACATGGCACGCTCTGCTGTTCGCAGTAGAGCTTCTTGAGCGCCATTGGTTCGAGACTGTTAATACTTTGGTGTATATCCTCAACCTGTGCCCAACTACAGCTCTTCCTCAGAAGACCCCGTATGAGGCATTTTTTGGCTCTCGGCCTGTTATTTCCCATTTCAGAGTCTTCGGGTGTCGTGCGTAAACACACACGCCTGATGACAAGATAGGTACGCTTACCACTTCGGATCAAACACGGCCAGTGGCCATGCCTCTTGATCCTACTGTTCCCTTGTCGAAGGATACCCTAGGACAACCCTTCGATGCACACACCTATCGTTTTGTGGTAGGAAAACTTCTTTGGTTAATTCACACTAGGCCAGATTTAGCTTATTCAGTTAGCATACTCAGTCAGTATTTCACAGCACCTAGGATGTCACATTGGATTGCATGTCTTCGTGTGTTGCGTAATTTGCGGTGTACTTATTATTATGGCTTGACATATGGTTCTGGTTTATGTTTGCAAGGATACACTGATTCTGATTGGGCAGGAGATCCTGACACCCGGCGTTCCCATGGCGGCTACCTCTTTACTTTGGGCACAGCTCCCATTCCTTGGTCCAGCCGTAAGCAAGAGACAATGGCAGCTTCCACCGCCGAGGCTGAGTACCGGGCTCTCTTCGATGGCACCACCGAGGCCATCTATCTGAGGAGTTTATTGGCGGCACTTCATTTTCCATATGACTCCTCCACAGTTGTCTACTGTGACAACCAGAGTGACATTGCCCTTGCGGGCAATCTGATCATCACACCACAGACATGGCATGAGAGTCCGCTTCCACTTTTCCAAAGAGCAAGTTGAGCTAGGCACTATTCGCCTAGAGTTTGTGCCTTCATTAGATAATTTTGCAGATATCTTGACCAAAGCGGTCAACCGGCCGATGCTTCAGTACCTGCTATCCAAGATCGGCTTGGGTATACCCTCCCCTACTTCTTCAACTTGACAGGGAGAGGGTGCTTCCCTCTTGCTTTCCCTTCCAGTTTGAGAGGGGGCGGCTTCTTCGTGACAGTGATGATACTTATAGTTTTTAGACATTACATTCACTTATTCTTTTGTATTGTATTATGGGCATTTGTAACTTCATCCGCACTGTCAGGATGACCTGATTGTAAAAGGGCACTTGGACAAGAGAACAATTCCCCTGCGAGAGCACTGTCCCAGTGGCACCGTTGCATAGCATATTGCATGAGCATGACATCTTGCATCTCCCTTTGCATTACCCCATGCATTGGCATTCTATTCATGTAAACATGCGTCTGTGCGCATTTATCCCTTTTCGGTCTTTTGGAGTGGTTGACTCTAGGATCCACCATATTCATAGTGTAACACATGGCAGTTCTCATAAAGGCAGTTTCCCTATCCTTGCTTGCTTGCTTGTTTTGCTTGTCTTGCTAAGCCCACCATCCTCTTTTTTGCCTTTCCACATATTTACCACACGATTGGCACACACACACTTTTACTCATCCTTAGGCACTTATCCTAGTCAGTACGAGGGATTGGTCTGCTAGTTTTGTGCTTGACTTGGGTTTAAAACTCTCTTTATCTTTTCTTATCTGTCACTTAATCGGCTGCTGTCCCTATATTACTTATGTATTTTCAAAACATTTCAAAAAAAAAAAAAAAATCCATTGATTCCATCCACCTTTGTAGGACTTGGTAGGCTCTTAGGCAGCCGCCGAGCACCCTTGGTCCAATGCCCTAGCCTCTCTAGGGTGATCACTTGGGCTCCCTTGGTAAGATAACCATCGCCTCTGTAGTCTTGGTAGGCCATTGGGCAGCCAACGTGCACACTTTGTCCGATGCCCTGGCTGCTTTGGGGTGGGACGCCTTGGGGTAAATCAAAAATTAGGCTGGCCTTCTTTTCTCGCCCTATTTTGGTCCTGAGAGGGGATGTTGTGCTAAGAATTTCTCTTAGCCACTTAAACAACCCCAAAACATGCTTATTTTAGCCAAAACTCTAAAACGGGGAGCAGATCGAGAGAGTTAAGTGGGAGAGGATCTAGAACCCTAATTTTCTATAAATTGGCAGTCAACCCTCCACTCTTTCCTAAATCTCGTTTTTGTAGGTTTCAGGTGTTATCAGCTTGCAACCCACACCCCGTTTGCGGAGGACTTCTCAGCCCTTGCTGTCCATCACTGTTCCCTACAGTCTGGCGCCTGTTTCCAACCCTCCACACACTGATTGCTGTTGTTTCTGCCTGGCAATTGACTACTGATCATCTGCACTACTGTCGTACAGCCTGCCACGTCAGCAAACTACTGTGTTTACAGGCCCCAGCTGCCGCCCTGATAGTTTTCTCTCTCCTACTGTAGTTTCTCTCTCTCCTGCAGGCTGTCATGCTTACATTTTTAGTCTCTCTCACCTGCTGCCTACGTTTTTAGTCTTTCTTTCTCCTCACTGCTGTCTGCATCAGATCCAGCTTCTCATTGTTGTGTTTGCCGGTATTCGACATCCGGAGGCTACCTTGCTGCAATTCGGGATCCGTTCGGAGTATAACACACTCTCCAGCTCATTACCCCTACCCTAATTCTTGAGATACAGAAGTTCGAGGTACAGTATTCATTCACTGCATAGTGTGTTTATTGCATGAGCATCATATTATTAGTAGTCATATCATTTCATTTATTCACTGTGTTCATTGTCTCTGAGTTACCCTAACCCTAACCCTAACTGTGTTCTTTGTTCAGTCTGTGCTTTGTCGTACAGTTTCTGTTTATGCTTCTCTGTTAGGGCATTTTCTTTACAGTTGTTACCCATGATGATGCAATTGAGCATGTACTCCTGTCATCTAGTTTCCCTACAACTTTCTTGCTCAATGATACGGCCTACGCCTCAGATTGGCTATTGGATTCTATGGCATCTTGTCATGTTACTCCACATAGAGCATGGTTCTCTACTTACAAGGAGTTTGATGGATGCATTTCTTTGGGCCTTGAGCAGACTTATGCTATTCTTGGTATAGGGGACATACACCTAGCTTTGCCTAATGGGACTTCTCTTATGCTTAGGGATGTTTTACATGTACCCATGCTCAATAAGAGCTTGATTTCTGTCAATCAGTTGCATGATGCAGGTTACTCTGTTTCTCTTCAAGATAGGTCATGGAAGATCTGTCCTGGTTGCTTGATTTTGGCCAGAGGTTCTAGAGTTGGTTCTCATTACCCAGTGCATATCTCTCATATGGGAGATTCTATGGTTGCACTTATCCGGATACCACATGCATTGTTATGGCATTATCGCCTAGGCCATATGCACCACAGAGAGATGGAGATCTTGTCTCGTTCAAACTCATTGTTGCCTCCTATGTCACTTATAGATCTTGATGCTTGCCCTGATTATACTCTTGGTCCTTGCAGAGCCCCCTTGGCTTATGGCGATCGTATGAGGAATTCTCCTCTAGATCTTGTCCATTGTGCAGTATATGGACCTATGCCTTTCAAGTCACTTGGTGGAGCATCGTACTTTGTGACCTTTGTTAATCATGCTACCCACCGTGTTTGGGCTTTTCCCTTGGTACAAATTGAGGATGCTGCAATTATGCTTGACAGGTTTATGGATTTTGCTGGTAGCAGGCCTAGGTGCTTGCAGATGGATTATGAGAGTCATGCTCTCTCTCCCAGCTTTCGGACCTCTTGTCAACAGTATGGCATTGATTTCTTGTGCCCACGGTATTATGAGATTGCTCATGGCATGTGCCTGACCTTACAAGCAAAGGTTGCTTCTGTGCTTACCACAGCTGAGTTGTCTTATGGCTTTTGGGCTGAGGCCCTTATGACGGCAGTCTATTTGGTTAACAGGACGTCGTGCTTGACCTTGGATGGTATTATACCCCATGAGGCATGGAGTGGCATGCAGCCCTCCTATGATTACTTGAGGATGTTTGGCTACCAGGCATCTGTACGTATGCCACATAAGCCTATGTCACGTAGATGTATCCTCCTTGGTTATGGAGATGGTGACTTTAAGGCCTACAAATTATGGGATTTGGATGCCCAGTAGGCCATAGGCAGCCGTCATACTGTTTTTTATGAGACGCAAACACCTCTTAGGCCTCTTGACGAGCGTTCAGTACGCTTTATGGCTGATTTTACGGTAGCTATAGTGCCATTACAACAAGCTTTTTATGCTGAAAATGAGGCACTTATTGGCCCAGATGACATAGCTATGCATAGCAGTCAGGGTCAGGATGGTGGTGGTCAGTTGCTAGACCCCTTGCAAGCTCATGAGAGCCGTTTTCTTGTAGTTTTGCAGGCTGGACAGCCAGCCATATGTCAATCTTCTGCTTCGCTAAGGCCACATGTAGTCTTGAGACCCCGTTGGACGAGTGTCCGGGATGTTGACTCTCTTTCAGTGATTGACTCTGGAGACTTTGGCTGCTCTCCGCTGTCTTGTATGCGCCATGTTGATGCTATGCGTGACTCTGATGCTTTACAGCCGTGCACTTATGAGCTGTGCTTGCTTCATGAGAAGCATTCTTGGATTGCTCCATTGTATGGAGCTGCGGGATCGCTTATCTCCTGGATGTCATGGACTCGAGGATGCTTGACTCTTCTTCTGCAGAGGTTCCTGACACTTCTTGCACAGCTCGCTTTCTGATTGGGCGTTGGGTGAGATGTCATGATTCCTCACCTTGTCTTTTTTCTTTCTTTTCTTTGTTTTCACTCCCCAACCACATTGGCCTTTTAGTGGGAGATTGTTGGGATAAAAGGCCTCTGGGCCTGCCCGTGTACACTGTGACCGCTCATTCTTTATTCATATATAATATGATAGTGCAATAAGGCTATCAGTTCAGTTGGACAGCACCTACATTGTGTGTGCTCTTCTCTCCCACATCTTCCTCTTCTCCTCCACTGCCATTGCATCCCCTTCATAGTCACTGTATATGGGCAGGCCCAAGGGCCTTTTACTCCAACACTAGCCTGCACAATCACCACACGATACTCTTTAGAAGAGCACCGGCTCTAATACCATGTGAAGATATGCTAGGGTTTGCACCAAGGATACACAGCATGTACGACCAAGACTAAAACACAAAGACTCAGACAGAGAAGCAAAACTCAAACCCTAAATGCAAAACGCAAAACCTCAAAACTCAAGCACAAAGACAAACACAGAGAGAAGAAACACTGAAGTGAATGAATGTTGTAAATGAATATAAGAGTGTACAGAATGCCCAAGGGCAGAGCAATGTAGTGTCGGAGAGTGACGTCCACCGGAGACAAACTCCAAGTGTTGTGACCACCAATCAAAGTGCGGAAGTCGAGAAAAACAACAAACGTTGACCACTGAAGAGTCAGATGACTGAGGTGACAACAAGAGCAAAAGAAGTTGCAAACGCAGCTGTAGGATGGCCATCGACACATAGAAGATGGTTACCAACTCCCACCTGGGGGTGAAAGACTGAATGCAAACTACAGGTCTCATACCTACTGACGAAGGAGGGCTGCCACATGTTGCCTAGATGGTGAAGAGTTGAACGCACGAAGGAGGCAGCTTGTGGGCTCGCGATGGTAGATGGACCAAACACAACAGAGGAGTAAGTACCTACACTGAAGGGATAAGACTAAATGGCGAGCAGCCTGTCTATTTATAGATGTTGAAGGGTGCCCCAAAAAAGTAGGATTTTGGGGAACTACTAAAACTCTCTCGAATCATGCACCAAATTTGCATTTTTCATTAATTAAGCGTGTTTTGGGGCTATTTAAAAATGCTAATCAGTTGTAAAGCATGTTTTAGCTCAACTCCTCCATAGTTATACACCTAAAAGGTCCCAAACCAATGAGACCAAGTTATCGGACCAAGGGTGGGCCCTAGGGAAGGCAAATGAGGGGCTTCTACTAGCCTTCAATTAACCAAGATTTGGTATTGGTCTCTAAGGTTGAGAAAACGTGCATGATTTTCAAATATCAGAATTCATAGTCGATTCATATGCAGTGGTAGATGTACTTTTATCTTTCCCAATGGACAAGTGCTTGAGCCATGAACATCACCATTGCATTTCTATCAAAGGTCTAGGAGTTGGGAGCCTAGCAAGGTGACAATTTGGAAAGCCCATTTCTAGCAGGTCTTCAACGTTGAGAGCCCTTTACTGTAAATGCCATCCAAGCAAGGCTCTAGTCCTCCATCACACACCCCCTTCATTGGCACTACAAAGCAAGTTGAAGGTCATACTTGGCATCAGCAAGAGCTTAAAAAATTAATTCTTCACATTTGAGGATAAAACAACCTATTCTTTAGGCTATAGAATGACAACTTCAATGGTGCTACAACAATTGCGGTAACTTCTCTTTCACGTTCCAACCAAACCATCCCAACAGGCTTTGTATTTACAAGTGTATACTTTTTTGCTCCAAGTATGCTATTAAGCCTATGTACTTTGTTGTTTTGAGTAAAAAATAGTTAGCCACACCTATTCATTAGGAAAGCATAAAGTTGATGTAATTATGCTACATTGAAACGGCCAAATTGTCATGTAAGATGGATGTTGCATATGCTATGTTGAAACGGCCAAAGAGATATAATAGCATAGGAATATGCAATGTACAAGTCATCTTATGCTTTGACTTTGGTGGTACTCAACTCACTTTAAGTGGCTCACAACTACCTTTCCTCGAGCTATTTCAATTTTCCCCTACATACGTTGGATACTTCTCTTGAAACTATAGTACTCACAAACACATGGATGCTTTTCTATCGGACCACATCTCTATAGGCTTTTGCAACCAACACACTTTTTATGCACACTCAAACTCACTACTTGCTTGACCTTTGTCAACTATATTTCTCAAAACCCTCACTTGTCCGGTGTACTTTCCTCCCCTCTCCAAGTCTCTAGAAGGCCCTAACCCACATCACTTCATCTATAAACCTCTCTCTCAATTATTAAGTCCCTATGTGGCCTTTTTCTATGGCATTAAGATATCACCTTGAAAGGCTAGATAATGCATCGAGTCAACAACTACTTCCAAACTCATGGGGTACTTGACAACACCAACATGATTCATCACCATGGACAAGACCGGTATAAGGCATCTCAGTACTACACCTCACAAACTACAAAACTGCATAGGAAGAGATGAGAGAGAGAGAGAGAGAGAGAGAGACACACACACACACACACCCAAAACACTCAGTTGGTAGGTCAAAGCGTGATCAGATGGCCTTCAGTTCATATACTCGTCTAGTCACTTGATTACTGAGAGAGAGACTTGCCCGGGTATGGGGGTGTGTGTGTGTTGGGGGGGGAGGGGGAGGGGGAGGGGGAGAGAAAAAAAAAAGAAGACTGTAGGGTTCAGCATTGTTTTCTCAAGATAAATGAGAGGTGAGAGAAGAATGGAGTAAGTAATGTACCGTTGGGGTCTAATTTGGGGTTGCAGAAACGATGATCGACAGCAGGCAGGCAGGCAGGCACATACAAAAAAAAGAATATGGTGTGAGAGAGGCGATCAGCTCAAGGAATCGATTGAAATCAAGAAGGGGACTAGACTAATCAACGTGAGAGATCTCACCGTTCATCCAATTCTTGACAGGTTGGAAGTGGAATGCCGTGCGGTGGGCGTCAAGACTCGACTGCACAAGGCTGTTGGATCCAGGATGATGATGATGATCGGGCCACAGGGACGAGAAATTGCGGAAAACAACGAACCCTAACAGTAGGATGACGATGCACGGGACCGCCATGGCTGCTGCTCGGCGAGCTCGGTTTCGCTCCAATGGGGGCCCGAGGGAAGTAAAAGACCAGGCCATAGTGAGAGCCTATATATAGTCGGATTAGAGGTGGACATGCAAATGCAGACACATCTGTGAGAGAGAGAGAGAGACAGAAACAGAAACAGAGAGATATCCACTGCAGTTCAAGCAATAGGGTAGTCAGTCTCTGTCTCTGTCTCCGCCTCCGCCCCCGGCGCCCACCCCCACGTAAAAACTATTATTCTTGTCTTCTCTCTCTGACCATGTGAGACACACTCCCTCGTGCATGTGGAGAGATACACGTGACACCAAGTCTCACGTTAAGGGCGGCGTTCTCTTAAGGGTCGTTACACACTAAGTGCCCACCTGCAAACTTGTGACATGCCCCCATGATTCAAGACTCAAGTAGGCCACCCTTGATGCACGATCTAGGCCACTTTACCATAGAGGTCACTCGAGGAGTTCGGCAAACCATGCCCACAACAACTAGAGTTTGTCATATACAGTCCAAGACAGTCCCACAACCTCAAACATATTTTAATTACCAAGCAATAACAAGCAAGGAAAAAAAGATTTTATGATAATAATAGAATAGACAAAGAATATAGCATATAAGGCAAGATGCTAACTTGTTATCTGAATAGAAAGAAAAATCTAAATGAATAACTTCAACATACATGGATCGGTGCATATAATCTATACTATCTTGTTATTTTGGTTGTGGCTTCGATAATCACCAAACCACCAAAATGATTTCAAACCCTAAGAAAAGCCACCAAGCCTACTTTTGAATTTCCTTACCAAAACCAAACACTTCAATGGTCTTGAATGCATCTTTTTTGTCAAGGAGAGACCATTTCCTCTCTCTCTCTCTCTCTCTCTCTCTCTCTCTCTCTCTCTCTCTCTCTCTCTCTCTCTCTCTCTCTCGCATGCTTCTTGTCTCCTTTTTACAGAGTGAAGCAACATGGTGATCTTTCACACACACACACACACACTCTCTCTCTCTCTCTCTCTCTCTCTCTCTCTCTCTCTCTCTCTCTCTCTCTCTCAGTTCCAAGAAAAGGAAGTGCATTAGCATTGTGTATATGTATTTATGTGTGCATCTGCGGGGACACCTGAGAAAGTTACTTGTGTGTAATGAGCATCACATTCATTTGGGATCATCCTCTCCCTTACAAGTCAAGGTTTAAGGTCTTTTCTCTCTTAATGAATTAAGAAGAGAAGTAATTCTTTCACTGAGAAAAATGAGAGAGGTAATTCTCTCACTAAGAAAGACGAGAGACGTGATCCTCTGGAAGTGAGGAGAGAAGTGATTTTCTCTTTCTAAGGTCTAAGATGATACAAGCTTTTGTGGAAAGTCAATCTTAAGGTTGAGGCCCAAGGCAATCTAATGAACTCTCCTTATCTATGGCTCAAGGTTGTGTATGGACCATAAGTTAAGAGTAGAGTTTAAAAAGTTGCTTTTATTAAAATAGACATGTTGAATTCATTTTAAAATATCTCGTGATAGAAAGTCGATCTCTAAAAACCACAAGGGTTATCAAGAACAATGAGATCTACAACTTTTGTGTTGGATGTTTTTCCATCCGAGCAATACACAGAGAGATATCTGAAAATTTGTGATGTAGAGTAGGTCTTGGAACAGCCACATCTTGCATGAGGATCAAGCTTTCCAATCTTGGCACTCAAGTCTCTCTCCAAGAAGATAAGCTCTTGAAGCCTATAAAAAGGGAGGCTCTCCTTGGGTATGGGGGAGGTGAAGGAAGCATCACTTTGCATGCATCCAAGAGGAGAAGAGAAGGAGTAACTGCTACGGAAGCTCTGTTGAAATCAAGTTCCAAAAGGAGAAGAGAATGTGCAAGTGATGCGGAAGCTCTACTGAAATCAAGCTCTGAAAGAATTTTACACCATCAAGACAATACTCTAACGTTAGGTAAGGTATTACAGAAGTATCTAGTTAAGTTTAAGAATTATCCCCCATTGGACGCTCTGAGAGAGAATTACAAGACTTTCCAGATATTCTAAAGGACTATGTATCCCCTCTACAGTTGAGGTCAACCGTTTAGAAGCCATAGGGATGTCACTAAATTGATTGCTTATTACCCATTCTTTATTTAGTAAATTTATGTCAATAAATTAATGACTCGCTTTTCTTCAAGTGTTGATGATGATCTGGCATGGCCATGAGACCATTTAAAGACCAGTATTCTTAGTTTATCACTTAATGGGGTGATTAGAGCACTGTGACGGGGATATCTTGTACAGGCAGTACAAGTTATGAAGGGGGAAGGAAGTGTCTACCAAGTGTAAGAGTGTACACAAGAACCAAGGAGTTACACATAAATGAAGATGGATTGAGTTCTAAGAAAAGGAAGTGCATTAGTATTGTGTATATGTATTTATGTGTGCATCCGGGGATGCATGGGAACATTTACTTGTATGCAATGAGCATTGCATTCATTTGGGGTCATCCTCTCTCTTACAAGTCAACGTTTAAGGTCTTTTCTCTCTTAATGAATTAAGAAAAGAAGTAATTCTTTCACTAAGAAAAACGAGAGAGGTAATTCTCTCACTAAGAAAGACAAGAGACATGATCCTCTGGAAGTGAGGAGAGAAGTGATTTTCTCTTTCTAAGGTCTAAGATGATACAAGCTTTTGCGGGAAGTCAATCTTAAGGTTGAGGCCCAAGGCAATCTAATAAACTCTCCTTATCTATGGCTCAAGGTGGTTGCATGGACCATAAGTTAAGAGTAGAGTTAAAAAAGCTGCTTTTCTTAAAATAGACATGGTGAATTCATTTAAAAAATATCTCGTGATAGAAAGCTGATCTCTAAAAACAGCCCGCATGGTTATCAAGAACAATGAGATCTACAACTTTTGTGTTGGACGTTTTTCCATTCGAGCAACGCACATAGAGATATCTGAAAATTTGTGATGTAGAGTAGGTCCTGGAATAGCCACATCTTGCATGAAGATCAACCTTTCCAATCTTGGCACTCAAGTCTCACTCTAAGCAGAGAAGCTCTTGGAGCCTATAAAAAGGGAGGCTCTCCTTGGGGGGGGGGGGGGGGGGGGGGGGGGGGGGGGAGGTGAAGGAAGCATCACTTTGCATGCATCCAAGAGGAGAAGAGAAGGAGCAACTACTATGGAAGCTATGCTGAAATCAAGTTCCAAGAGGAGAAGAGAAGGTGCAAGTGCTACGGAAGCTCTACTAAAATCAAGCTCCAAGAGGAGATCCCTACACGATATGTGCAGGAGAGAAGGTGCAAGTGCTGGGGGAGCTATGCTGAAATCAAGCTCCAATAGGAGAGCCCTACACATATTGTGTAGGAGAGAAGGAGAGACTTAAGAAGGATCAAAAGGTGCCAACTTCCAAGTTGTGCAAGTGTTAGCCGGTTGTATACCGTGCAAGGAACCGTGATCTTGTTCTCAAGATCTACAAGTTAAGAACTGGTTTATGTGTAACAAAGGAGCTTGCTCCTTGTCAATAATATAACTCCACAAGAGGGGGGGGGCGGGGGCGGGAGGACTAGCCCATCTTCCAGTCCCTAGTGTGTTGTCAATCTCTCTCTCTCTCTCCCTACATTTTTCTTTTCTCTCATATGTTCTCTCTCTGCGCCAGCATAATATTCACCATATATCTTTTAAGTATAAAGAAGGTTGAGCATGTATCTCAGATCTTATAATAGAAAGGGCTCTAAAACATAATCAAATATCAAACCAAATTAAACAATACGTAATAAAAACAAAAAATTTACTATAGTATCAAAAGAGACATGACATACTAGACCATTGCACACATACAGCTTGTGGATGAGTATAATCAGACCAAGCCTTTCTACATATCTTATTTTGAGATCAGTAGGATTGTGATTTTTGATGGAATGCTGTAGAAAAGAAGAGATATTAGTATTTCTAGAATTAGGTTTGGACTATGAGCAATACAAAAAATAAGAAAGCCATCATAAAAAAGGCCACCACTCCTAAGATGATAACTCCCACCTTTATCCATTCTCGTGTCGGCTCCCACAGTTCCACTGTTTTTGCCATCAATGTGGAGAGAAAGCAACCTTCTCCCCGAGCTTCCTCTAATCCTCCCAATCTAGCCACTTGTGCTTCCCTATGTCATTCTTTATTGCCTTATACATGTCTAATTGCTTGTAGGACATGTAGGCATGCATCAGCTCCATCATCCACCTTGTAGAGAAATGATTAACATAAAGGGTACTAGGAACTCCTCATGCACGGATGCTATCACATAATTCTTTCTACTCTTTAGCACATTCTTATATCTATCCAATACATTGTGCCGAAAGACTAAGACAATTCACATATGCATGCTATGAGTCTCTTTCTCTTATCACTCATATAGATAGCACCAATGGATGTCTCCACCAAGAAGCTATAGCCTAGTGGAGTAGGTATAATATGTGGGCTCTTCCACCTAGGAGCATGTTGATGAGCATAACTAGGAGATCCCTATACATCAAGTATACCAATAGGAGTGGAACCTATAGTAGATAGCCAAGCAAATCGACATGTCACAAGAGTGGCAATGCATATAGATGTAACCAATATGAGCAACAGGTGTCCACTCAATTGATAGGAGGGGATATTAATTTGTCTCTTTGTAGTAGCAACCACCAAAGCCACCCTTTCTAGAATCTTGATGAGTGAGGAGAAGTACTGACCACTTGTGGGGTTGTAGCATTTCTGTATCTGCAACATCGTCGAGAACTAGTCCTAGTACATTGAAGAGATAAAGTCTATGGGTCTCCACAACATTCTCTAAAGCCACCACTTCCATGATTGTAAAAGTACAATATTAGAGAAAGTAATGAAAATGGAGACTCATTTATATATGAGCACTCTCCTAAATACAAAAAGTCACGTATGGTCCATAGCCCACAAAAATTAATATGAGTATGAAGAAAGGACTCTATTTGAAAGGTAGAACCTGAGTAGAAATACATATACGAAAGCAAGAGCCATGGCGAATAGAGCAAGAGAGTAAGAGAGAAACACCATCTATGGGAACTCCAATAGTCACAATGTGTGATCGGCCTTCCCTTATTGAAATATCACTAAAAGAATAAAAAATAAAGTGATAATGATGGGCACCTACCATCTACAGTGTATAGATGTGTGGATACTATCAGTGTAATGAATACATGGGAGGTTAGGCATATGCGCCTTTATCCCAAAAAATATCCCACTTAAAGGAAAATGTGTCCCTAGTTAGGAGAAAATAAGAAAATTTGACAAATGACAACTGTACATAGATTACAATAAGATGAGAAAAGACGTTAGCTCATCCAACACCCATCAACTTCCTAAGAAAGGGAAAGTGCTTCGCTAAGAGACCTTTAGGGAGAAGTTCTACAAGATTTTGGTCAGTTGGGATCTTTATAAGCTCAATGGACTTGTTCTTAATGACCTCTCTAATAAACCAGTATTGCATCTCAATATGCTTTGTCTTTGTATGGAAGATTGGAATCTTAGCCAACTGAATAACACTCATGAAATCTAAATGCAATATAGGAACCACATCAGTAATACCAAGGTCTACTACTAGACGACCTAACTAGAGAGACTCCTTATAAGCCTAAATGCTACAATATACTTTGCCTCTGTAGTAGTGGGGATAGGGCCGTGCATTTCTGCACCTTGGACATCCAAGAAACAACACCTCTAGCAAAGGTGAAGACATAGCTCTAGGTGGGTTTCCTACTGTCTGCATGTCATGCATAATCAGAGTCGGTGCACCCCCATGACTCGTATATCCTGGCCACCATAACATATGCATATATTTGTAGTGCTCTTAAGATGCCTCATGATACCCTTTACAGGATCTCAATGCCGCTTGCTAGATGTAGCTATATATATACCACAACTCCCACTACAAATGCTATGTCAGGCAAATAATGGCTATCATGGCATACACCAAACTACCCGTCACAGATGCATAAGGGATCTTGGCCATCTTGGCCCTCTACTCATCAAAATGTGGACAATCAGCCTGATTAACCTTCACAAGTAAAGGACCCTGCATATGAAACTACTCAAGGATATTCTAGATGTGCTCCTCTACGAGACAAGTAAATGAGATCCTTAGAGCGATCACATGTGATATGCATCCCAAGAATATGTGAGGCTTTTCCTATGTCCTTAATCTCAAAGCTCTTATTGAGCCAATTTTTCAAGGCATATAGCTCATCATAAGCACTCCCAACAGCCATCATATCATCCACATAAAGTACCAAAATCATAAGGTTACCACATATGCCTTCTTCGTGTACAAATATGGATCCATATCACTATAGGTATATCCTTGTGAGTGCATGAAAGCATCAAACTTATGGCACTATTCCCTAGGTACTGCCTACTTAAGGTGATAAAGGCTCTTTCTCAACTTGCACACTAGGCGTTCCCTGCCTTTTTTTTCACACTTTTTTCAAAGCCCTTAGGCTACTGCATATAAATCTCATCATGCAATTTCCCATGTAAGAAAGCCATCTTGATATCCCTCTAACAAATGTCCATATATAGTTGCACAACCAAAGCCAATACCAAGTGTAGGGTTCTTATCTTGACTATAGGAGAGAAAACTTCATCAAAATCAATACCATGCTTCTGCTTAAAACCCTGAGCAACTAATCTAGCCTTATAGGCTAGCTTGGGACATCTAGGGGTACTCTCGGGGTACTCTTCAACTTGTACACCCACTTGCATAGCATAGCACGTTTTTCACTAGATAAAGGAACCAAATCCCATGTATGATTTTTTTGCAGTGAGTTATACTTTGGTTGCATGGCCCTTTCCCAAGAGTGACTATCACCTCATAGGTAAGAGGATCACCAACATTTGTCATAATAACATAATCAATAGATTGTTGCAAACCAATTAGCTATCTTTAGTAGGGTGTCACAAAACAAGTTGTAGGACCTATACATCCTATCTAATGTTAGGGTCTTGGGCCATTAGAGCATAAGGAGTAGTAGGCTATCAAGTTGGTTATATAGTAACAGGAGGCTTCTCCTAAAATATCATGCTTTGTACCTCATTGACTTGCTCACACAGCTATGCATTTTCTCTTCATGAAACAACATTATGACTGCAGATGACCTTCCGAGCTGTGGACTCCGAGCTGTGGACTCCATAGTGTCTCACTTGTATCTCCATAACCAAAAAAGATGCATTTCACACCTTAGGATCCACCTTATTGCACTTTTCCTAGGGAACATGGTAGAAAGCCTCACAATCAATGTGGGAGCTTCTCGTGCCTGATCCCAAGACCCATGGACCGCTTGTTGTTTCAAGTGTTTCAAGGCAAGTGCAATGGCTACCTCTCACATAGCCATATGTGCTCTCACACCCATGAGTATAGTGAGCTTACCTCCATGCTTAATCGAATTGCCTCCTCCCTCAAGCACTTTGGTAGCTCCAAGATCCAAGGTGCAAAATCGATCCTCAAGCTCCAAGCTCCATGCTCTATTGCCGTGCGTGAGACAAGAGAAGAGAAGAGAAGAAGAAGAAGAGAGGAGAAGATGGGGAGCTTCTCCACCACAGTCCCTCACCCTTGCACACTCACTCCCTCACACTCCCTCTCTCAAGCACAAGCTCATGCAAGCAAGAAGAATAAGAAGAAGAGGAGGAGAGCTAGTTTTGGCCACACACAAGAATGAGCTTCTTCATTCACTTTTTTCCTTTTATACAATCCCCTTTTGGGCACCCATTCCTTTTTTACATGCCCAGCCATTTTAGCCTAGGTCCTCTTTTCCTATTCCTTTCCTATTTGCATTGTGCCTTCACCTATGCCCGCCTACATTTACAAATTGCACAGGATAGAGCCTAGTGCTCTTTTACAAAGATTTAAAGTGTGCTTTTATATTTAAAATGTGCATTTCCTCTTTTGTGCTTGCCCTAAGCCTTTAAGGTTATCCTTGCATTTTTTGCCTTCTTTCCTTCTATTTCTTCAACGGCAGGCCACCTTTTTCCACTTTGACATGCATATTTTTAATTTTCTTTTTTATTTCTTTGCATTAGGGTTAACATTATCCCCCTCCTATCCAAATGTCAATCCCATGGCACTTGGTGGTGCTTGTTGATGAGGGCTCGAGTGGTTAAAGGGTTGTCATGTGGGTCAATGATGGGGTTTCATGGAGATTGGATGTGGAGAAGAAAAATCACCAAATTGGATGAGAGGTTGCAAAGATCGAGAATAGATTTGAGTGGGTAATGGGGCCTCTGATGTTAATGGTTGATCGCCAGCTATTGAGTGTACTTGAAAAAGATGAGAAAAATATAAAGAAAGTTCAGTACTAGGGATGTGTCTACCTCACCATGCAGTGCACGATGTTTTTGCAAGTGAAATTGGGAGTTGGGTTGAACCTTAAGGAAGCCTATGGTATTGTCCAACACTTGAGGACCCAATTTGCGTACAGGGGAGGTGTTGTGGGTGTGACATAGGGAGATAGGTCTAACTATAGGCGAGCACAAACTCCCTAGGTGAGTGCAAACTCCCTAGGTGTATTCTACCCTTGATGTGACTTAAGTATGAAGTGGGAGGATAGGAAGGGATAGGGAATGTATTGTGGGTGTGAGTTAGGGAGATAGGTCTAACCATAGGTGAGCGCAAACTCCCTAGGTGTGTTCTGCCCTTGATGTGCCTTAAGTATGAAGTGGGAGGATAGGAAGGGCTAGGGGTTAGGCATAGAGCCATACGACTGAGGCCACTAGACGCATCTAACTTAAGAATCTCTGTCTTTTCTTGTCCTTTTCCTTTCTTTTCTTTTATTTCCTTTCACTCATTTTCTTTCTTTCTTTGTTTTTTACACTTAATATATGGTGAGAAAGTATGCTGCTACGAGGGGGCCTAAGGGACTTGATAAGGAAGGATCTACTCTGCAAGTAGCCTTTTATGTTAACTCATACATTTAGAGGTATCATTGATAGGAAGGGGTAGCTATACTTGGTGAAGCGGCTATCATTCATATCTTCTAGGATGGCCATGCAAAAAGAAGGCAAGAGCATGGCCGTCATGCATCTATCAATACCTACATTTAGATTAAAAAAGAGCGGTGGGATTCGGGCCTCTTCCATTGTGGGCTTTTGTTTGAGCAAAATCCTAGGTACCCTAAGATAATTGCATATGGTAATAAAGGCGGGATGGGGACAAGATGAGAACTAGTCAAGGAAGTGCGTGATGGATGGGTGGACGCCCTACTTAGAGAAGATTAGACATTCCTCTCGGCTTTATGCATTCACATTGTAGATCCTTGGAAAGTCGTATCTACCATGCATTTTCGAGTTATAATCTATCATATTCTTTGTGGAGATGGCATGTAGGTAGGGTCATTGCACTCATCTGGTATGGTGCCGCAGCGAAGGCCATCCAAGCATCAAGGTTGGTGTCCCAGATGCATTGCCACCATTGTGGTTGGGATTTGTATCCACCATTGACGATCTTCTGAATCTCCCAAACCTTGTCTTATCAATAATGTGTGGGCTCTCTTTGCCACCTTGTGGGATGTCTTCTTCTCTCCTCTCTACACTTGTTCCCAATTGTTGCACAAGCTTGATCACTTGCTCCGCCACCCTTAGATAGAACTCTGTCTAAAGAACGAGGATACTAGAAAGAGAACTTGAAGGGTCGGTTTTGATTTTCCCATTGCTCCCAAATAGCCAATTCTTTCCTAGGCCCAGTTTACAGGGTGGCATTCCTCTCCTTGTGGAACATGAACCTCAAGAACTTGATGCGGCCTTGCTAGGAGTCTCCTTCGTGCTAGCTCTACCTTGTCTCTCTATCTGCACTTCCTTTCCACAACCCTCTCAAGGGCGGCTTCCTCACCATGCTCTTCTGCATGTGCTTACACCATCTCCTGTGTTGGGCTCGGCACTTGTGGTTGTTCTTCTTTGTCTTGGCCTTGTTCAAAGTCTGGCCCTTCTTCTCTTGGTGGTTCCATTGGAGCTACAGTAGGTGATTGAGCTAGTTTTTCTGGCTCTCTAAACTCTAACTCCTCCAACTCCTTCGCCAGTCTGCCTCAGGTATTGTCATTATTGCTCCATGCTTAGGGTGGTACTCTCTTTCAATACTCTTTCATGAAGGCCGTATATCAGAGCTTGTCTTGTAAGTTCTAGCTTCCTTTGCAACCCTTCCATGTTATCTTCACCCTCAACTTGAGTCACATATGCAAGACTATGTTTAGAAAGGCTTGCTCTGCTATTGGACCTCAAGGCCTGCCTCTGCTGCTTCCACCCTAGCCAGTGTCATGATTCGTTCACTTTCTACCAAGGCGAGGCATTTGACAAGATCTTTGAGTTTTCCAACAGTATATTCCTCCCATGCCTTAACCTTTTTGCTCATCCTCTCTATGCCATGATTCTAGTATTCAGACAGCATCATGACCATCTGTTCTTGCTCCTTCCAGATCTTGAGCATTTCTTATTTTTGTTTTTTGAGGTGGTTCATCTGCTTTACCAATTGTTCTCATTCTAAGAGGGCCATTTGAAGTTGGTTTTTCATCTCTATTAGTTTTTTGGCTGCCACTTTGTCTCTTTGTGCCTTGGCCTCACATAGTTCTTGAGCAACTCTTCCTTTTGTTGTTTCTTCTTTTGCACTCTACGTAGGCTTGGGTCCTAACCCTTTCTAGATCCTTAATGAGCTCATCTCCAATTCTCTTTACTTGGTCAAGGTACTCTTGCATCTGCTCATTTTGGTGCTGTAGGAGAACCAAAAAGTCCTCCTTCAGCATCATCTAATCTCTGCTTCCCTCGCCATGGGGCTCTTTTGTGACTTTCTCCTCCATTTTCCCTTCTATTGACTATTTGCTTCCAACTCTTCCTTGAAGTCACTTATCTACCTTTGTTGGATGGTTATTTGGTGTGTTTTTTTGAGTTGGTAGACTGAGAATGTTTCCTTTTCAGTTTTCAGCTCCATAGTGCTACCTTCCTCTCCTTTTTTATTCTTTCCAATTGGCCTAGCAGTTCTTGGATATACTCATCATACTACACTAACCCTAGTATGGCTGAGGGTATGGACATGGTTGAGGCTTCCACCCTAGCCTTCTTTGGGTCCTTCTTGGACTCAACATCCCCACAACAGGAAGGCCTCTTTGTTCTTGGTATGGGGGCTCCTCCACTGGGTGTTAGTCCAAGATGCTGCATTGCATTGACTAGGTATTGCACCCAAGCCATCACATTGATTTGGTCCACTGTGGCATCCATGGTTTCTTGGGTGGTAGTAGCAGTGGCAACCATGATGGCGAGGGCGGTTCCAATGGGGCTTTCCCTTTACCTTCCACCATGGGTCCTTTGGCTACTTCTACTATTGTGGAGATAGGTGCATCATCTAGGCTCCTTTTGACCAGCTCTTCAGTGCAAAGGGTTGCTCGACCGATAGCTTGATGGCGAGAGCCATTTTCTCATCCTCTTCTCTCAGCCTTTCCTCATTCTCTACTTGCTTTCTTCTTTGTTTCTTTTCCCCCCTTCTTGACTCCTCTTCCACCATTGTTACTCGTTCCTCTTCCTTTTCTTGCTTTTTTCTCTATTCATATTCTAATTCCCTCGGTTCCTTTTGTGTGTCTTCTACTTCCTGGTATTTTTCTGTGAGGTTTTCTTTCTCTTACTTGGGATGCTTAGCTTGATTTTTCTTTTTGCACCTCAACTTGATGGGATTGAGCCCTCATTCACTTCCTCACGAATGGTTTTCTTGCTTGAGAACTCTTATTGTTGGTGGGCTTGGGGTGGAGCTTCCCTCTTTTCGGGTAACAGCATTGGCGATCTGTGGGTTCGTGAGTGCTCGAGGGTTTGTTCTACTACGTCCTATCTTTCCATGTCCCCAATGGCCTCTTGGATGATGGCAGTGAGCACATCTCCAAAGCCTATGTTGGATGCCTTAATTGGATTTTTCCTTGCTATCTCTGTTGTGGAATCTGAAGACTCCCCACCTATGCTTTGGCTCCTGGATAGCACTTTTGCTAAGGATTCCACGGTCTTACGTAGGTAGCCATTCCAATTGATCTCATCTAGAGACTTGGTTGTGAGGCTCTTGAGCAGTGGTACTCCAATCTTTCTCATCAAGGCATTGTACCTTTGACTGGAGAATAGAGCATAGAGTATCTTTGCTTGCAGCCTGATGTTGGGGTTGGGGGTGTCGACTAAGCTAACTCCATCATTTGTGTACACTTGGGTCTTGTACATCCCTAACATACTACAAACATCTCCTTTGGCCTGCCTCTGAGACTTGTTGACCAACCCTAGAGCTCTTTCTACCATTTCAGGGCTCAACTCCACTTCTACTCTATGAATCTCTCCTCCCTCTATCACACTGTCACTGTGCCATGGTTCTTATTCGCATTGAAAGTTCACACGAATTCTGTGCACTTGCTGTAGTCTATGGCTTCGCCAAACTTCTCCATATATTTTCCAAGGTTACCCTAGTCTAACCACTTGCTCTTTCATCACCAAACTTTCTAAGTTATGAATGCTTCTAGATTTAAGTTGATTAAAGGTCATTGTTTATGTTGTTAGGACACATTTGTCCTGCTCTTCTTCTGTGAATGGGAGCTTGATGTTGCCTTTGTTGTGCTCGACAATCTCCAGTTCTTGTCATGATGCAATAGCTCACTATTAGTTCACTTGAAATGACTTTTTGCAAAAAGATGAGGGGGTTATGAATATATGCTATGGACAGATGAAGTGCTCAAGTACATAATTTAAATTTTTGCTTCAATCAGTCCACATAATTTTGCTCAGCATTTCATGAAATTTTTTCTTAAATACAAATTTACTTTTATAAGTCCTTTTTGCTTTTTTAAAGTTTGGTTTAAGGTCCAAGACATACCTTCTTTTTCGTCTTACCCCCTCCCCCTCAAGAGTGATGAAAATCCTTCTTAGGATTGGAGGATGAAGGGTGAAGGATATGCGCATGTGTGCTGTGTTTTACTTCATCATGAGTCGATTGTAGAAGTTTGGGTTATACTTCAAGTGGGTGTGATAGTCCATATCATGAGGTCTAATGCCTATGTGTGTAACGTAGGTCACAACATCAGTGAGGAAGTCATCGGAGTTCATCTTGTAAGTAATATGTAGTTCTTCCTCAGTCAGGATTTGATCGAAATAGGGGTGGGACATGACATATCCCTCTAAATATCATTTGCGTGTGATGGCCAAGACTCTGAACAAAGTAGGAGCTACATAGGTAGAGTCGTACTCAGTTTTTTTTATTGTGCATCTTTGATCGGTTTTTATCATGATTTGGTAGCCCTCTTGTTCCTATTGGAGACGTAGAGCATACCATTTTCGCAGAAAGGAAGAGTTAGAGTCAGCTAGCTTTGTCAGCTCTTCTAGCTCCAGGCATGTTGTAGAGACTTTGCTCCTACGAGCAATAGGATGTGATTAGCCGTTGTGTGCAAGCTTACTCTCAAGTGATCTCACTATCAATCAAGGCTTTGGCCATTTTGGGAATCTTGATGAATACAAACTCATATTCCTCCTAAGTGCATGGCAATGAGAGCACTTCCATTGCTAATGTCTCATCGAGATGGCCTAAGTCCAGGGCCTAAGTCCAATTGTTCATGGCTCCTGGCTAGTGTGGTGAATGTGGTGTCCATGCATTTGATATAGGTGATGAGGTGGTCCCCCGTATTTGTCGCTAGGTCTAAGGCCAACATAAGGATGGATCTTTGCTTATAAGAGGGTCTCAGGCCTATGGGAGATGGGTTTTGACTGGGTTGGATAACTCCACTACTGATGCCATGTCTCTTAGGCTGCTTCGTAGGGCATTTGTTAGCCACTTGTGTGATGGATTGGTCTTAAGGCTCAGATGATGTGTTGCCTTCTGCTCATGTAGCAATTGGGATACTGGAAGTGTTAGGTTGAGTCGTCCTAGGGCCAGCTAGTTGCGGCTTTGGTCGATAAACTCGTTGAGGTTCTATGGGTTTGGTGCTTTTGGAGTCCATGGATTTCTCATTCCTAGCTGGCTCACTACTTCGTGGAGATGGGTTGGAGGGCCTGGATTGAGGGGCATGCATGCCGGTCGTAGTCTTGGGCAACCAAATTCAGTTGTTGCCTTTGTAGTTGCGGCTTTGGTCGATAGACTTGTTGAGGTTCTATGGGTTTGGTGCTTTTGGAGTCCATGGATTTCTCATTCCTAGCTGGCTCACTGCTTTATGGAGATGGGTTGGAGGGCCTGGATTGAGGGGCATGCATGCCGGTTGTAGTCTTGGGCAACCAAATTCAATTGTTGCCTTTGTAGTAGCCTTGATCATGCGTAAGGATGTTATAATCAGCTCCCTCATCTCAATGAGTACGTCAAAGACTTGTGTCTTCTCGGTAATCATCACTGATATGCATAGGTAGGTAGGTGCCACCACTTCCTCATCTTCATCTTCATTTTTCGTGATGGTGGCCACTCGTACCTTGACTGGGTTGGGTTGTTTATGCGAGCTCCTTGCCATCATGTAGACTACTATTGAGGGCGTGTCACTAGTCTTACCAATTGCCTTATCGGCTTGCTCATACTCCTCATTATCTGAGAATGGTAGATTACTTGTGGCTAGCATGTGCATCCAATCTCGCTCATCCTTCGACAGGGGATATACTTGGCTGAGATGGTATCTAAGTTGAGTGGCATAGTCCTCCAAGTATCCATCTCTACCCTTATTGCTTCTGTTCAATTGCCTAGGAAGATCAGACTGTTGCCCTAGTCTTCTATGACTCATGCATTATGCATCTAGGTGGGCCTATGAAGTTCACAGAAAACAGGACACCTGCGATCTTCAACGACCAATTCTTCAACACTCCGAATGGCCTAACTTTCATTCCATTGGCCAGTGTAACATTAAACCTAGCATTCTCGACAGGTGGGTTACCCAAAGCCTAGAGTATTGCATGGCTAAGCACACTGACTCTTGCCCCTGTGTCCATGATCCTTTTTCGTGTGGCATCTCCTAATGCTAGGACCGGTAGGGTTGCATGCATCCCAATGCCCTCCCAAAAAGCATTAATGTGCAAGGACTTGGGCACTGAGTGCAATGTTAGACTGGGTATCTGAGTTACTGCATCATGATCATGTAGATCAGCTGCCTCTTGCTCCATTGGTCCTTCAATCCATTGCTTCAGTTCTCGCCATAGCATTGGATGCTGCCTAAGCAGATATCCTAAGCTTAGAGTCACTGGGATGGTCACTAGCGCTTTAAGAACATTGTCAGCTCCTTGCTCTTCTTCTAGTCCCACATCCCTTTGCCAATGTCCTTGATTAGTTTGCTGGCCCATAGTGTTTAAACTCTGTCTAAGCAGCATTGCCTATGGTGCATATGCGTCTTTCGACTTTGGTCGTGGAGGAAAAGTTGGTGTGCTTATGCTTGAAATATCATAGATCTTGTCCTCCAAGATGGACCCATCGTCCTTGAGGTGCTCTTGGGCCTCTTTCATCCACTCCTTGACCTTCTCTATGGCTTTGATCTGGCGTTTTGGGTTGGGGTACTCCCCCACCCTAGCACTCCCCTTCTCAGCAATCCTTGGAGAGCAGATGTCTCTATCTCTACGTTGGTGAATTTCTTTCATGTGGGTAGTGTCATAGCACTCTCTGTTTCAAGCGTGACCTTGGGCTCTGTCCTCTTCTTCCTGTGCCTACGGCTCTTGTTTCCTATCGAGGCTACATCTAGATTACTGGGTCCAAGCAATGATATGCTAGCCTACTTCGTCTATGCTTGAGTCATGATGTGTAATGGGATATGTGTGTCCTCTCCATCAAATGTCTCAACTCTTAACAGCCCCAATGGTACTAATGGCCGGTTCGCCACACTAGAGGGTGGCTTTCGTCTAGGGCATTTGGCAAACAAGTGAGTGATTCCATACCCTGGGCTGGTCATTTCTTGATTAGCTTGCTCTATGAAATTGTAGAGATCGTCGTTTGGTTGGTAGTTGTCTAACTACTTAGCAATGACAGGGATTTTCGATTGGCTCTTCGAGCCCTGGTTGATGCCTAGCCCTGTGAGCAACGAGGTCGCAACAAGTGCTGTTGCACTCTGCTCTACTGCAGAGGTGTTGTCCAGTGTGGTCGCTTCATAAGAAGCTTGCTCAGCATAAGGTCTCCTTCTAGCATGCTCTCTCTCTCTCTCTCTCTCTCTCTCTCTCTCTCTCTCTCCGCGTTAGGTCCTAATCGATTTCTGTTTGCTAAGTCTAACACTCGCTAGATCTCTCGCATTTCTATGTTCTGTCGCAAGTAGAATAGCTTGCAATTCCTAATTGTAGGCCACTATGCCTTGCAAAGCTTCCCACGCTAGTCTCCTCTCCTCTTCGAGATCCACTATGATATCCTTGGATGACCTATTGTGGTGGTCCATCTAGGTTTGCAAGTCATACTTACTCACCATCTGTTGGATTTCATTCGAGAAATCCCCCAAATCGAGCTCTTCGTCGCGTCTAAGGTTCATGCTAGTCTTTGCTATATCCGCGGTCTCTTGTTCCACCAGGGTGTCGATGAGATTGATTATATCAGGCATATTTACTCTTGCAATGATGTTGCACCTTTGATTTGTCTAGCTCTTGCTTCACGTCTTCCTCTTGGCCCTACCACTTGGGGTTCTCGGTCACCCATCTGAGTTTCAAGGTCTTCTCCTACTGGTGGGTTTGTTCAATTTCTTAAGTCTGAGTGAGTTCCTTATTATTTACAAACAGTCCTCAATTAACTGTCACTCTATGTGTGTGTGTGTGTGCGCGCACGCTCTTTTCTATGCACTGTGTGAGATCATGCTTTCAATTTTTCTTCAGGTGTACTTCAAGTGTGTTGAAAAACAATGTGGGGTGCAATGCAAAATGGTAAATGCAGCTTCAACACTCCTGTTTGCGTTCTCCGCCTAATAGGGCTTTAAGCTTGGTCACTGGTTCCTCTCGATGGTCTCTAGGGTTTGTGCTATGTCCTTTCGCTTAGTCACCAACTCAGGGTCTATGGTTCAGTTTGGCGCTCTTAGCAGGGTGGATAGCTAGTGGGTCGACTAGCATTGCTTCTAGGTCTACCACTCACATATTCTCTCGTTTCTTGCACCACCAAAAAGGTGTTTTATTTATCTGTATCACTCTTGGGGGTTCGTACGACTATGTCTAGGTTAGTCAGGGCCTACAGATGTCAAATTTGACAGATTCTAGATTTGGCTCAATTGGTTCAAATTGTAGGGTCCAAGTGTCAAATTCAGGTTGTCCGAGTGGCCTAGGGTTGAATGATATCAGGGCCGAGTGTCCAAGGGCCGAACTTAGAGCCGTTCAAAAGCCATGTGGCAAGGTGGGCCGAATGGCTGATCATCCAATTTGGATGGGATGAATACTATGGTCTGAGTGGCCTAGTTGAGTGGTTAGGCCGACTATAAGTTAGGTCGAATTGACCGATTCAAATGGTCGAGTGAGGCGTCCGAGTGTGGTTGGGCGGAATGGCCGAATGGGTAGGTTCGAGTCAAGTTGGGTTGAGTGGGCCAAATGTGAGTGGTCGAGGGCCGGTTTTGGGGCTCGATCGAAGTGGCTGTCCAAAGTTGGGAGTGTCTAAATTCCAAGGATCAGATGTCTGAGAGTTCAATTTTGGGAAATTGACTCTTGTGGACCGTGTTCGATTCCGTCGGCACACAAACAACGACAACAAAAAATCGATCCGTGGCTAAACAATTTTGGCCACGCCTACAAGAAAGGCTCTCCAGAATCCAAGTATAAATAAAAATGAAGATTTCTACATACTTGATCCAAGCAGAAAACTCATGGGAATGCCAATTGATTTGCCAGAAGCTCGAAGTCTCACTCTCACTCACTCACTCACTCTCTCACTCACTCTCTCTCTCTCTCTCTCTCTCTCTCTCTCTCTCTCTCTCTCTGTACTGCAGAACTAAAAATGAGCCTTCCAACCCCCTTCCCTGGGTCTTAAGCCCTTGTCCTAATATCCAAGTGCTGCCCTGTTAATGCTCATGCCTTGTCAATGGATTGAAAGCCCATTTTTTCCCTAATTTTTCCCTATTTTGTTCTATTTTACAGCAGAAACCCTAAAGCTTTTTCCTTCAATTTCTTAGTCCTATCATACTCTAAATGCAACAAAAATCAAAACACAAGTACTAAAATGAATCCTCCTACTTGTCTACTCATCAAAAATTGAATTACTTACTTGTTTTGAAGATTTAAAAACCCAAATCTCCTACCTATCTCAAGATTTGGTTTTTCGGGGATGAAACTCTTACTTCGCCGCTCGATTTGAGGCACGCAAGTGCTCAAGCTTGAATTTGTTTGTCTTGGCATGTAATGGAAGCTCACACTCAACCGCCAAGACCCATGGACTGCTTATTCTTTCAAGTGTTTCAAGCAAGCATAAATGGCTATCTCTCACCTATTTGATGTGCCTTCGATCTTATGGGGGTGTAGTTAGCTTACCTTGATGCCGAAAGGAATAGCCTCCTCCCGCAAGAAACTTGGTAGCTCCATGATTCTAGATGCGAGCTCAAGAGGCCTCCACCTTCAAGCTTCATCTTCCATAACTGTGCGCGAGACAAGAGAAGAGAAGAGAAGAGAAGAAGAGAGGAGATGATGGAGAGCTTCTTCTCCTTGATCCCTCACACTCACTCCCTCATGCTCTCACACTCCCTCTCTCAAGCACACACAAGTAAGTAAGAAGGAGAGAAGAAGAGAATGATAAGAGATCATGTTTGCCACACACCAAATAATGAACTTCTCATTCACTTTTTTGAGTTTATATATAAAACCCTAATCCCTTTTGGATAGTCATCCCCTTTTTTACATGGCTAGGCCCTCTTTTCCATTGTCCTCCCATCTTCTTAGCTTCCTTTCTACCGCCCATCTACCCTTACAATTTTGCACAGAAGGGAGCAAGGCGCTCTTTTACAAAATTTTCAAGGGCGCCTTGCATTCAAAAATGCACTTTTTCCTTTGACTTAGCTTTTGAGGCCGCCCTTGCACTTTTGGCCATTTCCCTTCTTGCTTCTTCCATTGTGTCTAATTTCCTTCTGGGATACCTCTTTGAGCTCTTGACTTGCACTTTTTCACTTTTTTTACTTTTTCTTGTGCTTAGGTTAACACGCCTGATTGTTAGCTTGAGGGTAGTATGGTGATGATTTTCTATGGTTGATCAAGAATGTGGATAGCAAATGGGTAATTACTTCATTAATTAAGTGTGTGCTTTGATCACTAACTAGCTCAATTAGGCATCTAAATCGTGAGATCACCTACTCCCATAAGAACTTAGCCATGGTCCTAGCGGCATTCTTCTTGGTGGCTCGATCTTCGGCCCATTTCATGAGATAATCTATCACTACAATGATATACTTGGCCCATGAGTATTGCATTCTGGGGTTGATTTGCTCAATAAAGTTGATCTCCCACTTTTCAAAGGATTGTCGTGTTATTACCGAGGTCAACTCCATCTTGTCCTTATGGATGGGTACTTTGGTCATTTGACATTTTTCGCAATGCTTCATGAACTTAGCAACATCACGTAATAGGATGGGACATCATAGTTGAGACCGCAATACCTTGTGTGCTATAGTCACTTCATTGAAGTGCCCTCTAGCAATTTCACCATGTGCTTCAGCAAGCACCTCATGCATTTCGTGCTCACACATACATCTTCTTAATAATTGGTCTCGTCCTAGTCTATATAGGGCTCACTGAAAATTAACTGATAGGATTGAATCTTAAGGATAAGGTGCTTTAGCCTAGCCTTCTCTGTAGGTCTCTTAGGCAATCCATGCTCTAGGACTCTCGGGGAAGTTACTATATGTATATCCTCTACATCACATGTGTTCAAGGCCTATTTATAAATATCATTATCTGTGAATTTTGTATGAATAAAACATAATCATTTTCTATTCAATCTATAAATAATTCCTTTATATTACACCCGTCTATATGTAAAAAATGTATTAAAAATATTTTTTAAAAATACATTATTTTGAACCCACGTGATGCACACATATATTCATGAGTAACTTACTCGAGCTAGGACTTAGACTATGTCATTTGCCTAATATGGTGTTAGATTGGCCTTGAAAAGGTCTCTCTCACTAGACATGCTAAACATGTGTGCATTGGGCAAGTCGTTTACGATGCCCCATCCAGAGGCTTCTCTTGTGGGTATGTGGGACTTATGGTCTATCATGTAATGCTGCTTACCCTTGCGCTCGAGGGGGTCACTCATGAATATATGTATATATAATGTGAGTTCAAAATAAGGGGTTTTTTAAATAGCATTTTTATACATTTTTTACATATACAGAAGGGCGTCATATAAAGGGGTTACTTATAGATTGAATAAAAAAGGGTTGTGTTTTATTCAAGAAAAATTCAAAGATTAGGATATTTATAAATAGGCCATGAATGCACGTTATATAGAGAATATATATATAGTGAACCCCCTGAGCCCTTTCATACAACCATAGAGAAGTTGAATTCTAGAAGTAGAACCAACCACCTAGCTATACAGCCTATAGCACAAGGTTTGTTCACTAGGTAAAGCAAGGCTTGATGTTCAACGAAGAAGACAAAGGGCATAGCCAAAAGATAATGACAAAACTTCTTTACAGTGACAAATACCATGGTTGGGCCTTCCCTTTGCATTGTGGAGTGATTCATATCTGTATGTGTAAGTTGTCTAGTAACAAAGCTCACAAGATAATCGAGATTATATTCACTTGTTTGACACAAAACAGCTCCCACGACGAACTTCAATGCATCAATGTGCATGTGGAATGTTATGTTCCAATTTGGAACTTGTAGAATTGGTGTGATCGTGAGACTTTTTTTTAGTTCCTCATCGGCATGTTGACATTCCTTGGTCCACTAGAATATGATCAACAATTTGTAAAGGGGTCTAGCAATCAATGCATAGTTCAAAACGAATCGTCGATAGTACCATATGTAGCATTGAACTCCCTTATAGTTCATGGGTGATGGTAGATCGACAATGACTCTGACTTTGGAGAAGTTAGTGGCAATGTTGTTCTTAGACACCATGTAACCTAGGATACATCCATGCTTCACCCATAACTAGCACTTCAAAGGGTTCAAGGAGAGGCTATACAGCCTACACCGTTCAAGGACTGCACAAAGTTTATCTAGGTATTCCCTCCAATTGGACTGAATGCATAGATCATCCACAATCACCTCCAGTTCTTGTTTAAGCATGTCCTTGAAGATGGTACACATTGAAAGGTAGCTAGGACATTTGTCAGCCCAAATGGCATGACTATGTAGCCAAGCATGCCCCATTTCATTGTGAATGATATCTTATGCATATCATTGGGGTGTATGTGTACCTGGTTATAGCCTAAGAAGTCGTCTAAGAAATTGTAGGCCTCTTTTTCCACTACTCTTTCGAGCATGTGCTCCATGTAGGGTAGAGGATAGTTATCTCTCTTTGCTGCAGCATTGACCTTTTTATAGTTTACGCACACTCGAATCTTTCTGTTCTTCTTCAAGACAATCACTATGGGAGATACCTAGTCCATGTGCTCGATTTGGTAGATGAATTTGACCTTCAACAACTTATCTATCTCTTCCTTGACAACGTGCACATGCTTTGGATTCATCAGGTATGGCTGTTGTTTAAATGGTGTTGCATCCGGAGTCATCGGGATGTTATGAGTCATGACCCTCAAATTGACTTCATTGAGTTCATCTAAGGACCAAGTGAATACATCTATGAACTCTTGCAAGAGAATGATGAGATTAGCCTCTCTTGCTCAGTCATGTTGTCAGCTATGAACGCAGGTCAGGGCTTTTTCCCTTCCCTTGCCAACTTGGCTTCCTTGACCTTAGTTGGCCCTTCTATTGGTTCATTTGCTTGTCCTTGCCTCTCTTAGCTCTGAACAAGATTACTACCTTGTTGACCTTTTTGAACATTTTGAAGCACTTAGGTAGGTTCGAGGGCATCCATTGCTCTTCAGCTTCCAATCCCCTTGGCTACTTCCTCTTATCCTCCTTTAACTAGAAGTAGTCCTAGTTGGTCAGGTCGCTTTGGTGCATTTGGTCCTAGTTGGTCGGGTCACTTTCAGAGCTCACTTCTGACTTGGATTCAAACTCACAACCTTCACTAGAAGAAGGAGTTTCCCCTGGTGGTTGTGCCTCTAATATCGATTCTGTTCTAAGGAGTGGTGTGGTACTTGGTTGAACTAACCCAGCTTGCTCGTGGTCTATCACCCCTAGGTGGTCCAACCAAGTACGATCACATTCTATTTTGAAGCCTCCTCTTTCCATCCTAAGGACCTTGGCTTTCTGTGGCTTGGAGTCTACTTGTATCTATTTGATCACTTGGCCATCCGTGTCATACTCTATTGTCTCGGCCTCTTCCTTGCTTTCCTCATTGGTAGAGTAGTAGTTTTCATACTCATCGTTCGAATCATTATCTTCTGACTGCTCATCATCTCCTAGGTTTATATTCTCAACCCTCTTCTCATTAGGGATTAGTGCCCAATTGTACATCACGTTGAAGTTGTACACTTGGGTCCACTGCAATTTCGGCTCATCCATGAGATGCTTGAGGGGTTTGAGATTGGCAGCTGGGTTACCTACCATCTCTTTTGTCAAGTATTCAAGGGTCTCCTAAAGTTCGAGTTTGTTAGACATGATGTGGAAAGGGACAGGTGTTGGTTGTCTGATAGAGCTCTTGGTCTTTGTAGCCTGCTTATAATCCCTTCATCATTTGAGAATGACATGTCAATGATGGTGGCCAGCACATGCATCCAATCCCGCTTGTCCTTAGGGCAAGGGATATACTTTGTTAGTGACCCATAAGAACTTTTAACATGTGAATATCATTTTAAGAGAGTAGAGATGGCATCTAGATTGATAAGAGTAGACTTTCAAGTATTCATCTTGACTCTTATAGCCTTCGATTTGTTGCCTAAGAATATGAAACTATTGCCCCAATCTTCTATCACTTGTGCATTTTGCATCCAAGGTCGGCCTAGCAGGACGTCGTAGTCCACTCCCTTCATAACTATGAAGTTCATTCAGAATCGGACTTCTGCTATCTTCAAGGGCCAATCCTTTAGTACTCCAAATGGTCTGACCTTCATTCCATTAGCCAGTGTGACATCAAACCTTGTGGTCTCCACAGGTGGGTTATCCCAAGCCTGCAGGACTGCATGGCTGAGCACACTAACTCCATCTCCCGTATCTACAATTCCCTTCCTTGTAATATCTCCTAATGTGTTGATAGGCAAGACTGCATACATCTCTATGCCTTCCCAAAAGGCATTTACGTGCAAAGACTTAGGCACTGAGTTCAAGGCTAAGCTTACCCTTTCCATAGCGTCGCGTTTTGCCTAAGCAAAGTCACAGGGGCTGGATTTGTCTACAGAATGTTGCATAGGGTGCAAGATGCGTCTCTTGATTTGAACTGAGTAGGTGAGACTGGTGTGCTCACACTAGAGAGCTCATTGATCTCATCTTTGATAATGGATTTTGCATCCTTTAGGTACACATGGGCTTCTCTCACCCACTCCTTAACCTTATCAACCACTTCTAATTAGTGCCTCAGATCGGGATATTCTCCAACCTTGGCATTTTCCTTTTTTACTGTCTTAGGAGTAGATGTCTCTACTTTTGTGTTCGTGACTTGCTTTCTTTTTAGTAACATGGTGGCACTATCTGTCTTAAGCGTAATCCTCATCTCCGCCTGCTTTTCCCTTCTTCTACAACTTCTCTTCCCTATTGAAGTTGCATCGAGGTTGCTAGGTCCAGTGATGTGACCTAAAATGGGCTGACATTGGCTACGGCACTAACTGTACCTCATGCACAGAATAGACAACCCCACCACACGGCCTCGCAGGCCAGGAGCGTCTAAGACTCACTCTACACTAAATGCTAATATCAATTCTTCGTTTGTATTAGATCATAGTCGAACTTTTACCATCCCTTCTCCTCAGAAGGAGATCTTATTACATATAGGCATAATACCTCATAACACAAACATAGGGAAGTATCTCTGGGCTGATTGCCGCCGCTCCATTGCGACTCTCCTACACCTCAAGGATTGGCCCCAAGATGCGTCGCTCCAACATAAAGTACAAATGATACAAGCTCCACTCTTTCATTTTGAATGTATTCCAGAAGATACCATGTGTCCTTACCAAACAATTCCCCGAGAAAACGATCAACTAGCATATAGCTCAGGTTGTTTCACACACTCAACCGTAAGTCATCATAACGGAAAACAGATGCTATGCATCTAGTTCTTGACTGCTCTTACGGTTTCCATCCTTGCAACCGGACTGAATGTTTCTTCATAATTAATGCCATATGTTTGTGCATACCCCTTGACTACTAATCTTGCCTTGTATCTATTCACAGAACCATCTGCATTGTGTTTCACCTTATAAACCCACTTACAACCAATTGCATTCTTATCTTTAGGCAAAGGTACTAATTCCCATGTAGCATTTTCTTCCAAGGCATCCATTTCTTCATCCATGGCTTTCTCCCATTTTTCTTTTCCCATGGCTTGCTCAAAAGAAGTGGGTTCTGGTTCCTGTATCACTTTGACCATATATGCATAGTGAATGGCTGTAAATCCATCATATTTCAGCCTATCCATAGGATACCTAGCTCTAGTAGACCTGCGCAAAGTAGGTTCACTCCCAGGTGCTCTCAAAACATCCTTGGTCTTCCTTACTCCAGGTGTAACATTAGAAGGAATACCCAACTCATCATCAATGCTCTGTTTTGAGCCACTAGATTCACCATCCACATAAGAGTGACCTGCATTCATATTAAACATGGGCTTATCTATCTTCTCTTTTCCTTTTCATGATACCTGCATACCACAATATGCATTGCTTTGAGAAGATTCTCCTGATCTCAATCTGTCTGTCCATGATGGGAAGTAGTACTTACTGAGTTAGTGTGTTTGGAATTGATAGAAATGTTGAGATATTGGCAATCACAGTCAGCTTAGCCTCTTTGTATGGAGCAGTGTGGGATCAGGATGCAGAATCCCATATGCACAGTGGTAGAAAGTGCAGCCTAGTCTATTCCTATAAAGCATTGTACTTGCTCCCTTTTTGAATAAAATGTCATAGTACTTTTGTTCCTCCAGTAAAGTGTCTGTGTCATTGTCAACACACAAGATTGTGTTTATGAGTCCAAGTCTCAATCTTGGAACCTAATTCACTTGTGTGATAGTCAGTCTTAATGTCTATGTCCTCATGAGCTCACTCTTCCTCTTTCAACCTCCATAGCCATGTCCTAGGTCCATGCCTTGTAACATAGTATCAGAGCCCAATTGGGCATGGCCTAGCTCATCTCAACTTCCTTCTCTACTCTTCTAGCTTCTACTCATCATTGCTCAGCTCAACTCCAGCTGAAGGTCTCATCTTCCACCTCTATCTCCACTTGACCTTTCTTGGCAACCATAGCGAGCATGTACCTACCTTTCTTGGAGCCTTCATATCTCTCAAACCAAGCCATATCTTAGTGAATTCCAACTCGATGTCCTATCTGCGCCTATGTTTGATCATATAGTTCATTTAGTCCATACATGCAACAATGTTGATCATTATCATAGGGCTTTTGAAGCTATACATCTAAACTCGCTCCCCCTGAGAGGGTCTCTCAAGTGGCTACCTCTGTGAGAAACACTAAGCAAAATACCGTTGCCTGTTCTTGAAAACCCTAATCTGCCATAGCTCACTTCCACTGAAGCTCTTTCTTACTTCATCTACTCACTGATTCCAATACACTGAAGGTCCTGTCACTCAGATTCAAAGGTCCTAGCATCAAATCAAGAAGGGGAAGATTTGGATTTGAAAGAACTTGAAGGATTTTACAGATTTGGAAGACTCAAGGAAGAAACATAGTGTCAATTGACACTCATTTAGTGCTCTTAGCACTTGTGTCTTTTGACACATAGCCTCATTAGTCCTTCTATTTTGATAGACTTTTTTAGCCTTGTAATAAGCTTGTAAACTCCTCATGTAAACCTTGTACTACAGCCTCTGTACTAAGGCAAGCAGGCTATGGCTCACTCCTTTTTTTGATTAAGTTGTTCTTATAGACAACATGCATGCTTTCTATATTTACAATGCTCACAAACAAAAAGATCAAAAAAATCAAGAGAAGAAAATTGAACCAAATCAGATAGCACTTGCATTCCTTTTTTGGATATATGTCCTAATAGTAATGTCATAAAGATACATTTGGCTACTCAGTTATCATTATTACATGATTTTTTACAAAAGATATATGAAGGGAATACAAAGTGCCATGTTTGGCTCATTTAGCAACAACAAGTGATCTCTTATGGACTTTAACATGATAGTTGACTCCCAAAAGTAGTAGACTATTTCAATTCATCCAATTAACCAACAGATACCAAGTGGATATGCATTTGGATTGGGTAGCAGCATGATCAGTTGGCAAAGTAAAAAAATAGCCTACAGTTGCATTGTCTAGTACAGAAGCTGAGTATAGGGGTGCGGCCTTAGCAGCCTCTGAAGCTGTTTGGTTTGCTGAAGTTACTGAATGACTTGGGGATACACTTGGATAGTAAAGTGAAGCTGCATTGTGATAATGTGAGCAGTGTGATGCTTACAAACAATCCCGTCTACCATGCAAGATCTAAACATATTGAAGTACATTACCATTTCATCATAGAAATGGTACTAGCAAAGTAGATTGACTTGATGCATGTGAGGATTGAAGACCACGTAGCGGATATCTTTACCAAATCACTTGGTAAAGAAAATTTCATCTATTTTAGGCAGCTACTTGGAGTATTGCAAATGCTGGATATAGTTGTACTTGTGTGTATTATTGAATAAGTCGGTGTAGACTTGATCTAACCATAGTTAGATGATGGTTAGTAAAACCTAGTGTAAGTCTCACTTTTAGTTAGTAGTCGAGTAATGGAATAATGAAGAGGAAGAAGATGAGCTGATGCTCATGGGTTATGCTCTACTCTCTGTCTCTCCCTCTCTTCTAATAAAATCTAAAGAAGAGAAGAGATTGGTGGGATGCAACTCCGAATTTCACAAGAGAGTGGATTGATATCCATGGCAAGAATACTGTGTATTCTCCAGCATTACGTGAGAAGAAATTGATGGCATGGGAGGCAAATGTTTGTCCATAGAGAAAAAATCTATCAGAGTCCTCTATGGCATCCACCACCTCCTTTGTTGTAAAGTCATCTCTTGGCTAAGAGAGTTGGGAGAGGTGACCTATGGCTTGTTTAGTAGGTGAGTAGTCTTATATTAGCTTGAAATTCATGTGCTTTTTTGTTGCCCACGATGAAAACTTGTATGTATGATTATTAAAAGTATATTACTTGAAATAATTGTTACAAAGTTCTAGTATCAAATATATGTCGATGCTTTGCTAGTGGATGTGAGGTTGATTGATAGATTTGCCCTCAATATGTAAAGATGACAATCACATATTGCAAGAACATCAATTTACATGTTGCATGTAGCATTGTATCGTTGTTTACTTAGCATCAATGACTATGTGTTGTTTTTTGAATAGCATGAACAATTTTTTTGCAATACAGAAGACACATCTTTATAGTAGCAAAGATGGAGTTCCATGTCAAGAGGTGTCTTGATTGATATTTGTAGATTTTCATACAAGCTTGCTTGTGGATGCTTTAGGTTCCACTCCATTGGGTAAATTACTTTTTCTCTCATACAAGGTTTACATCAAAATCACTTCTCATATATCATGACTATAATGTTTCTTTTAGAGGGAATGACTGTTCCTAAGTGGAACACATTCTCAAAGCATCTAGTTATGTGTTGCATGGATCTTGCCTACAAGTATTTGGCCAAAGGGATTCTTGGTCACTATGTGCTTCTAGAGCATATAGGTGAGTTCATTTCAGAAGCCCAAGTGAGGGTAATTGATATATCATATTGAAAAATGTTTGCTACACAAAGGAGACTTTACCAAAGAGATTGCATGCATTAGGATATTTGATTTGGTTTGTTATGTTCAGAATATGCCATGTTGGTTTTCTCTTTCTTGATGTTAAATGCAAAGCATCATACTCTTTTAGTGATAGTGAAGAATTGCTATTTTCTTTTTGTGTCACTTCATGTCTATAGTTTTTGTATGATTTTGAATTGGTAATCATGCTACGAATGCATGCATGCAAATCATATATGACCTAGGACACTGCCATGTGGGGGTATGTTGTATAGATGTATTTATTTGTAGAATCAACACATCACATGAAAAATCTAAAAAAAAAGGATTGATTGCAAAAGAACAAAAATGAAAGCTCACAAAAATAAAATCCCCCATGCTTTTCTTTGGCATCTCTATGTGTCTATATATGCATCTCTAGCCTACCTCTTAAGACATCTAACTCTCTATTTTCATTACCATCTTTGTGCATCCCCTCCAACCTATCTCCATAGATACCAAATCAATTATTCTGAAATGATGAGCTATGATACTAGTTGAAAGGTAGAGCTTGAGTGGAAGCACACCAGCAAAAGCAAGAGGAAAGCAAGAGCTATGGTGGATGGAGCAAGACAGTAAGAGAGAGACATCGTATGTGGGAACTCCAACAATTGCAATGTGTGACTAGGCTTTTCTTATTCAAATGTCATTGAAAGAATAAAAATAAAGTGACAATGATGGGCACCCACCACCCACCACCTGCAGTATATAGGTATATGTGTATTATGAGTGTAATGAATACATGGGCGGTTAGCCATGAACATCTTTATTCCCTACATGAAATACATATTTGCTAACTAGGTGACTAAGGAGACAAAAAACATGAAATTTCTCATGATTAGAGGGAGAGGGAGGTGTATTTTTTAGATGCCTCTTAATTTCTTAGAAAATGGAGATTTGCAACTATTTGGATTATCACAAGCACTCTTGGCTACAAGATCTTGATTTTCTTTGCCTCTGATCGCCATAGCAAGCATATAAAATGATGCATCGTATGAAAAGATCAGATTTTAGTCTTTTCCTCTTACCATACTGGCCATTCATACAAGTTGGGAGGGAGAGGGAAAAAGGGATGTTGAAACATGATATGATGCGAGCAATGGAGTGAAGGAGCATGAAGGTGGTTGTTAGTGGCTGTGTGGAGTATTAGTGGGCTACCTAGGTTATCTCAAAATAATAAAAAAAATAAAGTGATTTTATGGAATATCTTATGGTAAGTCTTGTTTTATTTAAAATTTGAAAAGAATAATTTATGTATGTGCATATAAAGTATTCTTGTTGAGAAAAAAAATCAAAAATTTCTTTCTAAATGCTTGATCAACATGCTTTCTATCATAATACTAATTGGTTTTTAAAAGACGTTCATATGAGCAAAATTACGAAAAATGAGATTTTGAGTCAAATTGAAAAATTAGATAGATCCTGATGTTGTGGAATAATAAATATATATTTGTGCAATGTTTGTATGGGTTCCAAGGCATGAAGATTGGTTCATCATGGACTCATATTGTATGTTAAGATGCATTCCTATGATGTTTTTCTCATTTTACTACATACCTAAGAATATGACTGCTTGTAAAATTTGTCAATGGGGGTGGTGAGAAGAGGAAAATGAGATTAAATATGCTAACTTTTTTTAAAAAATATGCATATAGGTCAAATTTTTAGTTAAGGAAGTTAGTAGCACAGGTTTTCTTGGTACTTTCTTCTACATCATTGCAATACGTATGGTGAAAAGCATGAAAATATATAATTATGCACATGGAACATGATGTTGTTAAAAAAAAAAAACACTTTAGAGCTACCTACCTTGCATGGAAAGAGTAATATAAAAGCATGGTATTGGAATAAATCTCCTAGATGCATAGCAATTCCTTGAAAAAAATGTTGTCCCACATGGAGTGGAAGAGGATCCCAAACTATAGGTTAGTGTATTTATTTTTGGGGGCAAAGATTATGTGAGGTTATGAAAAGTCATCTAGAATGATAAATATCAAGAGAGGAGTATGTTACAATATTCTATATGTTTCAGACGATGTATCTTAGGGCCAATCCCTAGGACGTAGGAGAGCTATAGTAGGGGCCATAGCAATCGACTGAGGGGTGCCCTTTGTGTATGTGATTTGAGTTGAGATAGTCACATGCATGTGTGAAACTCCCTTGTTAAGAGTCAGGAGGGGTAATTAGTTGGATCTACAATCCAAAATTGCATCTATAAACGTAGCAATTAGAAGAATCATTTATAGTGTCCAGATGCTCCTAAACATGAGGTCATGTGGGGTCATTTGGCGTGTTTAGGAGTTGGTGGCTAGAGCTGTTAGAGCCAATGTCTGATCCATTTTGGGTCCCGACAATAGGAAAACCTGAACTAGTGCCTACACATGCTATAGTCAATCCTTACAGAGGATCACCATACTATCTTCTAAGTAAATGCACTATCTTAATGGCCTTAGAAATGAAAAGCCTGCTAGCTATGTTCTAAGCGCTTCCTAATAGAGAGAATGTTGGGAAGGAAATCCTACTTAGCAGACCTTTCAAATGTGCAACTAAGTGTGATGTAGAATACATGACACAATGGATACACTTAACCCTACATAGTGTCAAGATCATCACATTCTTTAGTAAAAGGAACCCTAGAGCTACACGTTGATTAATGCTTTTTGAAAATCCTAAAGTTTTTCAATTGTTTTTTCTTTCCAATTAAACTTTATAAGCTTAAAACATTTTTCTAACTCAAAAGCTTTAAGGTTTTTAACCTTAAAAGCTTTTAAGCTTTTAATCATTCTGCTGCCACCCTGATTTTGTTTTCATCAAGCGCCATTGATCTTCATCACGAATAATTTATGCTAATGTCTAGTGCAAAACTGAGATCTGCCATGATTTAGCTAGTGGTTTCACTTGCTACAATTCATCACATAATGTTGAAGCACTTGACCTGTCATCGTGCATATTGTAATCTCTATTTTTCCGTGTCTCGATCAGTTCAGTTTCTTCAATTCTGGAAAATGTGCCGATTGTAATGTCTACTCCCTTTTGACATTGCCTCCCTAATAGTTGAGTATTCTCCATTATGCTACTATAAAGATACCAAAGGCTGGAATCTTCTAAATTATTCTTCAAACCTCTCCTCCGATCTTCTAAGAATATTATTTCCTATTTTTGATTTAGTGCAATTGTTTCCTATTTGAGAAAACATGCTTCGAGAATGTACATCATGCTCAACCATTCATGATTTGAGAAAAAATGCGGATTTGGATCAATGTGATGCACACAAACAAGCGATGCTTCACACAAAAAAATGGATGCACTGGAAAAATAATGCCTAGCCTATCTACACGTGCTCGTGCATCATGCAAAATGCAAACACAATTCCTTGATTAGAATTAATCCTCAACCTCACCCCTCAACACTCAAGAAAAAAATCATTGAACTCTACTCCTCCCACCCAAAATCTCTCAATCTCTCTGAAAAATAATGGTCATTAAGATGTTGACCAAGAAAACAACCCATCTCACAACTGGCAGTGTCCTTCTCACGACCCTCAAACTCACCTAACCACCTTTCCCACTCAACTAGAGGTTCTTAACTTGGTGATGAAAATCCCAACTCTCATGCATGCAAGAAACTGTGCGTGCTCATTAAATGTGCTCTCTTAGGTGCGTGTGTAACTAAGATTTACTGCATGTAGTTGTAGCAAGCCCGATGATGTGCTAGTGCTCAATGATGGTGTAAAATGTTTATCAATTCAACCCTTGGCATGGAAATATTTGATAAGAACATGAGATGATCCCTAAGTGTAGTGCATAGAACAAGTGCAATGTGAAGTGCTCATAAACCCAAAATCCCCGTGATCTGCAAGAGTAAGGACAAGAAAACATACATGTTCTATGGTATTCGGTAGCTATTGACAAACTCTAGCTTCAACCTGTCCAAAAAAATACCAATCTCAACCAAGGCTGTCAAGTTTTCACACTCATAAAATCAAACAAAATAACAAAAACATCTAAATTATAAAAGGGCCAACCTATCTACAGTTTTTCTAGGGGTTTTTAGTTTTCGAAAAAATATTTGATACCATCAGCCTTGCATACTTGCTCAGACTGCTCCACAAAGCTACACGGGCTGATACTTGTTGAGTTGCTTAGCAACCATAGGTATCTTGGTCTAGCTCCTAGAATTCGGTGTGATTCCTCCTCCTACTAGCAATGTAGTCGCTAGAGCTACTCTGCTCTCCGCTCCACATGTGTTGTCTAAGATTCACTTTTTGTGAGAAGCTCACTTAGCGTAAGATCAGGCTCTAAGGCTCACTCCCTCTCAACATTTGGTCCTGTCCTTGTTCTATTGGCGAGAGCTAAGATACATTGGAACTTGCACATTTCTATGCCTTGTCTCAACTTTTGAGCTCGTTGCTCTCGATCGTAGGCGGCCGTGCTTTGCAGTGCTTTCCTTGCTAACCTTCTCTCCTCCTCTAGATTGGCTATGATGTCCTCGTTTGGTTTACCGTGATGCTCCACTTTAGTTTGCAGGTCGTATTGGGTCATCAATTATGCTGGAAAGCTCTCTTGCGAGATTCAAAGGCACGGTGGTGAAGATTGCCAAGCACAAAAGCTTTGTTACTTCCCTCTTCTCTCTCTTTACTATCCTAATGCCTTGAAGCTCTCTTTTGCTTCATGTTCTGTCTTGTTTACAGCAATAACTCTAATGTTTGTTTCTCTATTTTTCCTAATTTTTTCTTTACCTAAATGCATCCAAGTCACAATCAACCACTTACACTAATCCAACCTACTTATCTAAATCCAAAAAACTAGAAAAACTTAATTACAAAGGAGTTTGAATACGTCTTCAACTCCCTTGCTTCCTACCTATCTCAAGCACCGGTTCATGGAAAACCCTACTTCAATGCTCGATTCAGAGTGCACAAGCACTCAAAGTTTGAATCCATTGGTCTTGGAAATGGAAGCAAAATGTGGGAGCTCGACCACCAAGATCCACAGACCATTTATTATTTCAAGCGTTTCAAGCCAAGTGTAATGGCTACTTCTCACATAACCGTACACGTTCTCACACCTATGCGTGTAGTGAGCTTACCTCCATGCTCGATCGAGTTGTCTCCTCCCTCAAACACTCCAGTAGCTCCACAATCCAAGGTGCAACCTCAAGTAAGCTCGATCCTCAAGCTCCAAGCTCCATGCTCCATTGCTGCATGCGAGATAAGAGAAGAGAATAGAAGAGAAGAAGAAGAGAGGAGAAGATGGAGAGCTTCTCCACCATGGTTCCTCACCCTCACACACTCACTCCCTCACACTCCCTCTCTTAAGCACAAGCTCAAGCAAGCAAGCAAGCAAGCAAGCAAGAAGAAGAAGAAGAAGAAGGAGAAGAAGAAGAAGAAGAAGAAGAAGAAGAAGAGCTAGTTTTGGCCACACACAAGAATGAGCTTCTTCATTCACTTTTTTCATTTTATACAAAATCCTAATCCCCTTTGGACACCCATCCCTTTTTTACATGCCTAATCATTTTAGCCTAGGTCCTCTTTTCTTATTCCCTTTCTATTTGCATTGTGCCTTCATCCATGCTCTCTACATTTAAAAATTGCAAAAGTGGGAGCTTAGCGCTCTTTTACAAAGATTTAGAGTGTGCTTTTATATTTAAAACACACATTTTCTATTTTGTTTTTGCCTTAAAACTTTAAGGTTTTCCTTGCACTTTTGGCCCTTTTTCCTCCAATTTCTTCAGTAGCCACCTTTTTCCTCTTTGTCCTGCATCTTTTTAATTTTCTTTTTGCTTTCTTTGCACTGGGGTTAAAAATCAAAGATATGTAAATGAGTATAAGACGGAGATTTTGCAAACCATATCTCCTCTATAATTTGATAGTCAAGAGTAGTGCATGGGAATTGATTAATCCAATGTACGGCAATGGTGATTGCCTCATGCCAAAAGTGCTACAATAAGTTTTCCTGACTAAGTATACTACGGATTCCCTCTTCCTATTCATGTGCTGAGCCATACCAATCTAGGATGGGATATACATGGTAGTCAACTAATGCTTAATACCCCTCTCATGTAGAAAATTGCTCAAAGGCTTTAGAAATATACTCTCCCCCATTGCTAAAATGTAGGCATTTCAACCTATACCCAGACTAGTTCTCAACAAATACAAGCCAACACTAAAATGTAGCAAAGACTTTCAATTTCTTCTTTATGAGGTGTGCCAAAACCTTATGTGAGTAATTATCAATGAAAGTAATGAAATACTTTGTGCCACCCAAAGACTTGTAGGGTATATGTCTACAAAAATCAAAATGAACAAGAGCTAGAGGCTCACCCATGTATGTAATGTTAGACTTCTTATGCGAATTAGGAGTTTACCTACAATAAAAACAATGATCACAAGAATTGAAACAATTATAGTCAAGGGGTGGAAGATATTGCAAACCAATAAGAATTTTCATTCTCTTTAATGACAAGTACCCAAGGTGACAATGTCATAATATTACATGTGGTAATATAGCCACTACCAAAATATGATCGATAAACCCAAATATAAGTAAGAGATAAATAGTGCTAAACTTGGTACCTTATATCAGGACAAGATTCCCACATATAAGCTTCCATGAGGAATCACCAAAAGAGACATCATAACTTGCATCATCGAATTGTCTAGATGATAGTGAGTTCTTAGTCAAAACTAGAACATGACGTACATCATGCAAAGTAAATATATTGCTTGAAGAAAACTGCAGCTAGACATCTCCAATACCAACAATATCCAAGGTTAGGTCATTATCCAATCTAATAGATATTGTCATGTTGTGATAGGAGTGGAATCACTCTTGATGAGGATTTTGATGGATTTATCATCATATTCTCTATGTTAGTTTATGCTCACTTTGTAGAGATTATGCGGGTGAAAATTGATTTTTGGAGACAATTTGCATATCATTTGCCTTTGATGGTTATTTTACACTCAAAAGATGCCCATAATACTTGGCAAAGCTTGTAGAAAATTCATATGCCTTTGGGAGTACTAAAATATCATATTTTCATAAGTTTTATGTTGCTTTGCTATTTTTATAGACACTTTTTAGCTTTGAGGGAATTCCATTTGCAGTCCATTTGTTTATTTTGAGCTTGTAGTTGTGTATATTTTGTTAATTTGTATGTGGACATACTTTTGGCATTATGGCTTCTAAAAGGTGAATAGAAGATGGAAGCACGAGTAGAAGTAAGAAGAGTGCAAGAGCTATAGAGGTTCAAGCAAGAAGAAGAGAGACTAATGTGTGAAAACTCCAATAATCAATGTGTGACTTGTCTTCCCTTATTCTATTTGTCACTAAAAGAATAAAGAATAATGTGATAGTGATGGGCACCCACTATCTATAGTGTACAGGTGTGTGGATTTGTATAGTAGTAAATTTAGATAGATATATATAAGTGGCCCTTAACCCCCAACAAGATCCCAATTAAATGTGAATGTGCCTTACTGAGGAGTAAAAAGAAGAAAAGTACAATATATACATAAGAGTATAATAGGATGAGGAAATATGTCATCTCATCCTATGCGCATCAACCTTCTAAAGAAGGCATATTCTTCCATTTGGGAGACTTTTAGTAAGCAAATCTGTAGAATTCATATCTATAGGGATCTTGACAAGGTCAATAGACTTATCCTCTACTATATTTTTGATGAAGTCATAGCATACCTCAATATGCTTTGTCTTTGCATGGAAGAGAGGATTACGGGCCAAGTGAATGGCACTCATTGAATCCAAATGTAGTGTAGGAATCATAGTCATTCCATGATCTACAACTAGATTATCTAACCATAGGGCCTCCTTGCAACAACAAGTGTCAATAGCTACAATATACTCAGCCTCAATACCAGCTAAGGCCATGTATTTCTACACCTTGGACATCCAAGAGATAGTACCTCTAGCGTTAACTCCATCAAGCAATAGATGACATGAGAGAAAGTAAGGAAAGAAAGCAATACATTAATTTTTTAAATAATAGTGTGAGTTTTGGTAATGCCAAGAAGTAACCAATGTATTTCGAGTAGCAGGCTCACTCATGTGTAAGTTGGAATAATCTTTGTAGAGTCGAGTCCCATGTAGCTTTAACATCTATGTGTAAATGCAAGGTTAAGTTTGATGCAATAGAATGGCCTAGGTGCCCAAGGGAAAAAAGGGGGTGGAGCCCTCTAAACATATGTATAAAAGCCAAAAAGTTAATGAAAGAGATCATTTGAGTATGTGCCAACTTTTGTATGAGTTCTCTTCTACCTACATTTCATTGCTTGAAGCTCTTGTGTGTGCCATCGAGAGATGGAGTGAGAGAGGGAGAGAGTGATAGAGAGAGGGATACAAGGGGAGTCTGAGGGATGAGTTGTAAAGAGCTTAGAAATCCTCCACCTTCTTTTACCTAAATGCACTTTGCTTGATAGTTGTAACAGATGAGTGGTGAATTGCATGTTCGGTTTAAGAGCTTGCTGAAGGATAGAGTGCCATTTGGATCGTGAGAAGACCTTAGCTTGCTAAGAATAAAATGACAGGTGAGCTCTAGGTCTGTCTACTATAAACTTAGCCCCATTGGCTACTTTTACTGCATGTGGTGAGAGTAGCCATTGGATGAGAGAGGCGAGAGATTAGGTGAGAGTTGTTCAGCCTTGGGTGGTCAAACTCTTGAAACAATAGGAGCTCTACACTTTTCCAAATTGTCAGCATGGTTGTAGCTTGGTGACATTTTGGTTCTGTTGCTATGATCGTGGAATCAACCATCCACAACATTCACCTATCTATTGTGCATAGAAATAGGAAATTGCCTATGAAGGGTGAGTGAGAGATTGAGGGAGGTTCAATTTTTGTTTGCACAATAGCTATTTTTGAAACAAGCATGGTTAGATTAGGGAACATGAGAGAGTGGTGTTGATGTTTCTCTTGTTACAGTAAGTTGCAATAGGTTACTATAGAATCTAGAAGCAATCTTAGGTAGGAATAGAATAGGTTAGGAGTAGGTGCATATCAAGTGCATGATGTAGAACTCCAAGGGAAAGACTCAAGGTGGTTGAGAACCAAACATGATAAGAGAACCCCTTCTACATAGAAGTAAGAGATAACATTTGAGTGTGAATCTGAGTGTAACCATTTGAGGGCAAGAAACACTTGAACATGGGAGATGTACAGGGAAGAGAATCCAAAATCAAAAAGGAAAAAATAAGTGTATAAGAAAGCAAGTAAATGACATACTTTGAGGCTATTCAAACCCTCTTGGGACTTCATCTAGCCCTCCCTTTTTCCTCTACATAGTCCTCAAACTATAAGTTTTTGTCTTGTCTTCATCATATACACACTATGAGCCATATATAGAGTTGTCTTCTCTTCATGACTTCATGAAATACTAACCCTACAGAAAGCACACCTTATCAAGTTTTGCCATTTTGACTTGGAGAATAGCCAATGATTGCATAGAGCACAAGGTTTCATTGAGAAATAGAGAGGTTCTTGTGAGTGAATACTACCTAGAGAATCTATTGCCTCCAAAACAAAAATTCTAGGGGTTGCAAGCCACCATAGAGAATGAAGGTGGACCAAACAAGGTCAATGTGTCTCTGAGATGGGATCACAAAGGGCATGCACACTACTTGATTGATATTACATTATCGACTGGCTACTCTATCATGCACTCAAATGCCTATGTGGATGTGTTTGATAGTATTGAATCAATATAAGATGAGATTGATGACTACATTGATTATACTCCTAGTTGTAGCAAATCAACTCAAGTGTGTCTTGACATACCCTTATATGATAGTAAGAATGGTAATGATGTGACAATTTCAATAGACACATACAATGATAGAGGTGTCCACATGGAGCTACATGACACAAATATTGAGGAGGAGATACGTGCCACTATTGTTGAGGAGGAGCTACGTGAAGGAAACTCCAAGATAACATGTCACTATTATCAAAACGTTGTTAGTTACACAACCATCTATAGATGCATGATCTATTATGTGTTCACTGGATCCTACAATGACACATTTGGTGATTCAGGTTGGGAGCATGCTCACAATGTTTAACATGGCACCAAAAGGAAAACCCTTGAAAAGGTGCAGAGTCTTGTTAGCACAGTCCTAAAGATAAAAAAGGGGCCCCATGAAAAGTACATTTGCTAGTTGCTCGACAAATGTTGTTTGAATCTTTGACCAAAGAAGACAAATCAGAGGTGAGTGAGGTGGATCTTAATCATTTCCTAAAAGAAATGATGCCACTTGTGCAAAATAAAGCTTAAGCTTGTGTATTATTATTTTCTACTAATGTTGTGTTTCTTGCATTTGAAATAACCATTTAATAAATGCACATGTTCAAAGGTATTGTTTCACAAGAGAGAGCTAAACAAGGTCCATTAGCAATCAGTATGACAATATACTTCTATTGCAAAAATGTTATATCTTCCCATTTTTCCATGCAAGCAGTTTTCTTGGACATGGTGATGCGAAGGATAAGTGCTACTTATTTAAAATGTCCAGCATTAGGGATGGTCTTATTAAAATATTGTATGGATACACTTTGATCACACCCATAGGATTGATGGATGGGCAACTATGTCTTATTCAATTTATGATCATGTGTATATCAGGGACATGAATATGCCTTTGTGTTAGGGCAATCACGTAAGATATGCCCTGTCATGTGGGAAGCCCAAAAATAAGCACAACTTGTTCATTATTTTGACTCACTTGTCATCATGCTCACATCAGTAGGGTGTGGCATGTCCTTTTTTATTGCAACAAGATTAGGGAGTAGAAATCTTGGAAATTTTCTAGTTATTGTACTCTTTTTGGGAGATACAAAAGTTCTCCATTACTCATTGGAGGAAGGCTACCCATACTCTTTCTAGATAGTGTACTATTTTTGGGTGATGCAGAAGTTTTGGGTATAAAAATTTTGGAAAATTTCTAGAATTTTGTATTGCAGCTTCCTCAATTCTGGATAGTACACGTCTTGTTGCAAGCTTGAAAAAGCTCGAAAAAACAATTTCAATTACAAAATCACGAAATTGAAAGCTCGCAAAAATAACACACTCAAAAGCATGTAGCTTAGTGTGTGAGGGAGGATAGTAGACATTGAAAAGTGCATAGACACAGATAGATTGCATATACTGATTATTGATGATAGATTGTGAGCACGATTGCATGTACAAATATCGACAATAGTTTATTTGGATCATTATCTCATGGAAAGCTAGCTATCTCTCTCTCCTACTAGACTATATACTAACTATGTCTCCAAAACCTAATAATTTTATCCATTTTGTAGAAGAGGGATCCTAGGGTATATCAATGGTTATACTCTTGCACCAAGCATGTTTAGCATCTTAACTTTGGTATTGGTTTTGTTGGATTTATACAAGTGGGCCATATAGCCACGTGCCTTGGGTTGGGTTCAACTCATAGACCTTAAGAACTTATGCACATATGGATTTCGTGATACTTTTGGGGCATACTAGATCACCATACTAAAACCTACATATTGAATTGCTTAAATTTTGCCGAGTTGTACCTTGAAATCATGCACATTGACCATGTTTAGAATGTTAGAATCAATAAAAGTATTAAAGTCTTGATGCATTTTTCATCAATTGGCATGCTAGTAATCACAAACATGGATAATTTTCATGCATTTCTAAGAAGATCACAAGGTTATCATGGAACAAAACCAGTAGTGAGTTTTTTTATGGATGTTATTTAGCTAAAAAAGAAGTGGTCCTCATTACAGTAGTTCCACCATCATAACAACTTTATTATTTCATGTTCAAGGTTTATAGCAAGCCAATTGATAACAAAGTCTCTACCCATTCATATTTATAAATATTTCCTAAAAATCCAAGCATTTTTCGTATGATTTTTTTTCCTTCAAACATGGAGATATTGAAAAATAGCTCTAGAAAAATGAAGTTGGCTCTCTTTCTGACAAAATTATTGCATGAATATGAATTCATGACTCTCCCCTTTTGATAACAACATGAGTAGTGCCTAGCCTCACTTAGTAATCCAAAGCTATGTAATTCTTATTATCACCTCCCAACAAGTCCTTTCTTTATTGTATGAGGGAAATACACATATTGTGATCACTTGGTTGCCAGTTAGATATATCAATAAAGTAAAGCTGGATTGACAACAATATACACCCAAATTCAAATAAATTTTGTTTAGATAAGCAATATTGCAATTTAAGATGTATGATACAAGTTATCAAGTAGAAGATTCATTCAAAGGAAGAGGCTATGTGAACTCTATTGATGAGCTATACATGTTAATGTATTATAATGAGACAAAAGAGTATTAGGCAGAGGAGTTTTGGAGTATCAGGAGGCTGCTGCAGGGGGGAGGGTCAAGCAACTGGGCATGAGGAAGCTCAATGATGAGGCTCAGGGGCTACTTTTTGGCTACCACACAAGGGTGAGCATGGCACTGGTCAGGGCTATTGTAGGCGCCACCCATCTAAAGTGATAGGAAAGGCATAAGAAAGGCCGGTTATTACAGGTTTAGGGCATTGTATATACAGGAAGGAGCAACTGCAGTAGTAGGAGGCGTGATAGTTGAATCGACCTGATCAAGGACAATTGGAGCTTTTGTAAAAGGAGTTAGAGGAGAAGTGAGATGTCAAGGAGAGGGACTGGGAGAGAGAAAGAAGAGAGAGAAGATTGCAGAGAAGAAGAAGAAGAGTAGAAGAGAGAGAAAGATAGGTACGAGGAGAGAGAAAGACTAGAAATGGAGAGAGAAAGACAGGAAGAGAGAGAGAGAGAGAAGACATGGAAGCTTGAAGAGCAAGGTGAAGGAGAAATAAGACTTGTATTAATTATCAGATAATGAAAAATTAAGTCTCTCTCACCTTATATACCAGCTAGTGTAGCTAGTATTTCCCCGTTATTAACTCCCCCTCTCTTACATTCCATCTCCACCTGAAGGTTTTTTCCCTCAAAAACAATTTGGGCACGTGTGGTAACTGGGAGGGGCCGATCACAGTACTACTCTGCTGCATTATTACAAGGGTATACTGATGAATGAAGAGGTATTATTGTGTATGATAGGTCATGGGGTATCTACGATACATGGGCCTTATTAGGGAGTTATAAACATGAGTTTTGACCCAAATATCTGGAGTAAATGCAGGTTGCAGAGACAATGGACAGCAAGGTGTTTACTACAGGACCCTGCTGTAGTGAATCTGTCATAACTTTCTGTGGGAGGCTTCGAATGGGGTGTGCTATACATCAAAACGGAGCTCTCGAGACGTACTTTCAGCCCATGTATGGTGTGCATTACTGTCCATAGTATAAAATAAAATCTGCTTTAAAACAGAGTGCTATCTGCAGTTAGTTTGGGAGAAAATAGGGCCATAGTTAGCTAGACTTCAGCCAAATCTACTTCTAAAAGGTATGGGAACTCTTCCAAAACTGAAGCTAGCCTCCAAGAAGCTTCCTTGAGTAGTAAACCTTGCCACTTAATCAAGTATTTCATGATCGAGCGAGAGCGAAGCCTCTTTTCCCTTTGTCCTATGACTTTTTTAGGTATGTATTGAGTGATGCCTTCTTCATCTATCGGTGGGAGTTCCTCAACATAGTCCACTGCCGAGCCAATGAAGGGCTTCAACTGACTCACATGGAAGACATTATGGATCTTCATAGATGGGGGTAATGCCAATCGATATGCTAAGTCTCCCACTCTCTTGATAATCCGGTATGGTCCATAGAACCTGTGTGTCAACTTATTGTTGGACCCATCTTTAAGGGAGGCATATCTAGACTTAGGCACTTTCAAGAGCACCAAATCCCCTTCTTGGAACTCCACATCCCGTCTTTTGTCATCAGCATAAAGCTTCATTTGATCTTGAGCTCTCTTCAAGTTAGCTTTACTTTGTTGAAGTAAGGCATGAATTCTATCCAATTCTTCCTTGCTTTGTGGGTTTATTTTATCATTGAAAATAACCACAAGAAGGGGCACCTTGTAGCCATACAGGGCCTCAAAAGGTGAAACTCCAATGCTAGCATGTGTAGAGTTATTATAGGCAAACTCAGCCAAATGCAACCATGAGTCCCAAGCATGCTGCACATCATGATAGAAATGCCTCAAGTAAGTTTCCAGCCATTTGTTAACCCTTTCTGTCTAACCGTTTGTCTGTGGATGGTAAGCAGTGGAAGGGGCTAACTGAGTGCCCATAGAGCTGAAAAATGCCCGCCAAAAGTTACTCACAAACTTAGCATCTTGGTCATGCACAATGACCTGTGGTAAGCCATGTAATTTGAAAACATATTCCATGAATTGGCTAGCTACTTGAGAAGCATTATATTGAGTCTTTGTGGGAATGAAATGGGATGCCTTTGTGAGTCTGTCCACAACTACATAGATGGTGTCTCAACCTTTCTTGGTCACCGGTAGGCCGGTAATGAAGTCCATAGTGATGTGTGTCCACTTGCCTTCAGGCATAGGCAATGGCTGAAGTAAACCAATTGGTTTTAAGGTGTTGTCCTTGTTTTGCTAACAAGGCATGCAACCCAAGACAAAGTCTTTCACATCTCTCCAAAGGCCCTTCCAGTAAAATCTTTTAGCAATTTTTTCATAGGTCTTAAAGACTCCCAAATGACTAGCTATAGGGGATGAATGCATCTCTTGCATGATTTTCTACTTGAATGGGGAAGCATGAGGGATGGCAATTCAACCATTATACCACAAAAGCCCATTTTTCAGCTGATATGAAGAGTTTTCCACACATTGTCCTTGCTGTAATTCCTGAAATACATTGCTGAAATCAGTGTCTAATAGGTAAGCCTTTTGAAGCTCATGTATCCAATCACTGTGTAATTCCATGATAGCAGAGACTTTACATGCCCACATCCTGGACAGGGAATCAACCACTACATTATCCTTCCCACGAGTGTGGGTGATGTCAAAGTCATAGTTCTGTAAGGTGGCTACCCATCTCCTCTGCTTCAGAGTTAGATTTGACTGAGACAAGAAGTACTTGAGTACTCTATGGTCGCTTTTCACTCTAAACCGGCTACCATACAAATAATGATGCCATTTCTTGATGGCATGAAGGATGGCCAGCATTTCTTGATCATAGACATTCACAACCCTCTCATTTTCAGCCAACTTTCGGCTCTCAAAAGCTATGACTCCATGTTCTTGTAGCAAGACTGCACCAATTCTCTCCCACTTGCATCACACTGAATGGTGAATTCCCTAGAAAAATCAGGGCATACCAAGATAGGTGTTGAATTAAGCAAATCTTTTAGCTGATTAAAGCTTCTATCTGCCAATGCATCCCAGAAAAATGCTTCTTTCTTCAGCCTATCAGTGAGAGGGACTGCAATAGTGGCATATTGCCGAATGGATCTGCTGTAAAATGAGGAGAGACCCAAGAATCCTCTTAAAGAGGTAGTATTTGCAGGTGTGGGCCAATCTCTAACACACTGCACTTTCTTTGGGTCAGCTCTAATGCTTGCCTCACTAACAATGTGTCCCAAGTACTCAACCTCGGTCTGCATGAACGAACACTTTGTCTCCTTAGCAAAGAGTCTATGATGTCTAAGTATATCAAATATCTGTCTCATGTGCATAAGGTGAGCTTCCTTTGAGCGACTATAAATGAGGATGTCATCGAAAAATACCAATACAAATTTGAATACGTAAGGCTGAAGTATTTTGTTCATGAGGCTCTGAAACGTGGCTGGTGCATTAGTCAAGCCAAAGGGAATGACCAAGAAGTGATAGAGCCCATGATCAGTCCTAAATGCAGTCTTTATCTCATCCCCTTCACGCATGCATATCTGATGGTAGCCAGATCTCAAATCAATCTTTGTGAAATACTTAGCTCTCTTCAACTCATCTAACATGTCATCCACCCTAGGAATGGGGTATCTATTCTTGATAGTGATCTTATTCAGATCTCTGTAATCAATGCACATCCTAAAAGTGCCATCTTTCTTTTTGACCAGCAAGACAGGTGATGCAAAAGGGGATGAGCTAGGCTCAATGAATCCCATATCTACTAAATCCTTGACCTGTTTGGCCACTTCTTCTCTTTCACATTTGGACAACCTGTAAGGGGGTTTGAGTGGGGCTCCAAATCAATGGGATGATCAAGCGCTCTCTTGGGAGGTAATGATGTAGGTAACTGAAACAAGTCACCATACTCCGCAAGTAGAGCCTTAAGGGCTGAATTATCATGCATTTTTCAGGACTGATTTGCATTTTCCTTGTTTAATTGCAGCACAAAAATCTGGGAGTATTTCTTGAACTCTTTTTTGAGCTGTTTGGCTATAATAAGCTGAAATTCACTGCTGTTTTTAATTCCCTACAGGCGAACAAGCTATCCAACCTTGAAAAACTGCATATACAGCTATGAAAAATCCATGGAAATGGTGCCCAAAGTTTTCAGCCAATCGCAACCAACACAATGTCTATCGGCCCCATATTGAGTGCAATCAAATCCACTTCTACTCATAATTTTTAGCAAGCTTAATAGGTACAGCTGGGCATACATGAGTACTAATTTCCTCACTCCCATTGGCCACTTGCACCCTCATTGGTTGCTGTAAATCAGAGACAAAACATTTCAGCTTGTCCATCCATGACTGCTCTATTTATGAAACTGTGTGTGCTATCACTATTTACCAAGACAAATACATCTTTCCCATGACTCTTGCCTTGAAGACGAAGAGTGTTGGGGCTCTTAAATCTTGTCCAAGCATCCAGGGAGATAGTACAAACAGTGACAGCAACATGTGAACCATTCTTATCACCCATATTTACATCTACATGACCGCCGGGGTCAAATGGAAAGGTGTCAGCTGGGTCAAAGAATTCTTCTTACCCACATTCCTCTTCAACCTCATCATTTTCGGCAATGATTGCAAAGGCACTTGCATCCTCATGATCCTCATCAGATTCATCAAAGACTAACATGCTATGTACCATTGCTTTTGCATTTCTATAAGCACATTTAGATGCATGCTTGGCTATATACTTTTCCTCGCATTTAAAGCAAAGTCATTTTTCTTTCCTCTTTGTAGAGGTCCATCGGGATAGAGAGTTGACCACCAAAAGATGAAGCATTTTTATCCCTATTGTCCCCTTGTCTATTTTTAGCTTTTCCTTGATTTGCAGTCCTGAAATTACTGTTTTGCCTAGAGGCATTAAAGGTGGGGTATGTGGGGATCTTCAGGGTGCTGAATGTCATATTTCCACCACTATAACCTGCCCCAAACTACGCGGGCCTTACAACACTTCTTTGCTGCCCAAAATGTGTTTGCATAGGTCCTCTTTGCTGCCCAACCAGTGGCTGAGAGGCTCCTCTTTGTTGTCCATGCTGAAATGAAGCATCTTGGGGGTACTTATGAGAGTACCTCTCAGCCAACTCAATAGCTTTGAACAAATCTGATGGACTTTGGGCTGAAACATCAGGTGAGAGTTGGGGATTCAAACCATAAATGTACTTGTGAAGCTTTGCATCGTCACTAATGGACTCAACATACATTGTGAGATTGAGGAATTGGTTTGTGTAGTCACACACCATTATCCCACCTTGCTCTAAGCCATACCATTGCCTTGCAAGCTTCTCCTTCTCAACCGGAGATACAAAGACTTGAATCATAAGAGCTTTGAATGCATTTCAAGTGTCAACAAGCTGCTGATTTTCCCTCTTTATGTATCGCCACCACGTGTGGGCAAAGCCCTCTATGTGTATCATGGCAAAGTGTATCTTTTGATCGTCATTTCTTGGCATTATGTCAAAGCTTCAAGCTTCGAGAGCCATTCTTCTAATTCAACCGGGAAGGACGACTGGCCATTGAACTTTGAGAAAATGATTTTGTCTCTCAACTCCCTTTCATGGTTGGGGGGCTGTCCCATATACCCAAAGTGGGGCTGATCCATTGGGCTGCCAAGAAATGACCCATTGTTTGAGTGATTCCTTCCAAAAGACGGCTGAGCATGCATAGGTGGCATGGGCACATGTGGTGGCTAAAAGTTACTCCTCATCCCATTTTTTATGGGCTCCTCATGCCTTTGTGAGGGCTCTCCTTGCTCATGCCTTTGTGAGGGCTCTCCTTGCTCAAGTTGATATTGGGAATGCCTGTTCTTCCCAAAATACCTTGGGTACTTGCATAGGCTGCATGCACGGATGGGGTGGTCACTCTTTCAACTTGCATACTTGGTCTATCCTCTTTTTCCTTGCCTTTAATTTGGGAATCTATCCACATTGAGAACTTGGCTGCAAGTGCTTCCATGATAGAGGCCATTTGGCGCATTTCCGTCACCATTTGAGCTTGACCTTCCATTACTTCCCTATGCCTCTCCACATGTCTAGTCTCGTGTGAATCGAGGTATGATTGAGTGCACTAAGACTTCCCATGGCGTGAGAGAGGTCTTCCTCTTCAACCTCAAAGTTGGTGTCATCCCTCGGGGTGTGCGCATCTCTTATGCTGAACATCTTCATTTGCTTTGTTTTTCCCCTGTTACCGCCATCTCTAGGTGTAGTCCCGTGAGACCACCTATCACTATTTTGGCTATAACTAGAGATAGACAACTCCGATTGGACTACTTTTTTATTCAAAATGGAGGCAGCAATGCCTCTTCGAGATAAGCATAGGCAGCATTCCCAAGTTTTATAAAAAAAAATTCTGTAATCAGAAATGTGGGACTGTTCTGTGCAGTCCAACACCCTGTCTACACCTAGGAAAGGCCTATTTTGGGTTGTAGGTATTTGGTATGCTCCAAGTGGTATCCAAAACTGAGCAAGGTTCTTGGCAAGGCCTGATGGTACTCTCCAAGGTCAACACCTCAATTCTTGGAAGTGGCAACACCTTTGCAAATGCAAGTAAATTCTCTATAGCACTCTGAAACAGTCACACAAGAGGGCTGAAATTGGGTTCCCCTTCTATTGCACTATGGAATTCACTGTTTGCTTGGCATCATATATCACTTTAGCATCCCTTAGCATGTTTGCATCACTTCAGCATTACTGAGCATAAGAGTAAGCATTCCCATGACCATATCCAACAAGATAGGCTCTCATACATGCATAACCACTGCCCTTACTGCATATATGATTGCATAGGTGTATCCCATGATACATATATCCATCTTCAATCCAAGTGAAGCAATACATTTCCATAAATCACTACATACATAGCTGCATGTGTATCTAAATATACATTTGCTGATACATGTGCTGAAATAGAATCATACATCCCATGCACATAAGAGTGTGTCATGCCATAGTCATCAAAATTTCCATCATGCCAAGTCAATTTCTCAAATTTCCAAGAAGTATGTGCACTTGCAAAGGAGTTTTGGGCTCTAGATCATCGGGAGGTGGGCAAAGTTCCCCTCGGGCCAGGTTATGCACCCCTTTAGGTCTTTAATGGCAAGGGGGATCACCCCTCTTTTGTCTTGCCACCTCGCCTGGCATCAGGCTTTTCCTCACCCAGAATATACATGACAGACATTTATTAATTAAACACCTAGCATGAGATGCATTTTAGGAATGAAAATGTTGGCTTTTCATGACGTGCATGGAATTGGAATTGGGAATAGGGATAGAGAGCTTACCGGTAGTGACTCACTACTAACTCACCCTTATACAATGGATTTATTAATCAATTCTTGGCTCCCAATTCACAAGAAGCCAAATGGGTTATGGGTAAGCAAAAGTATAATCTCAATGAAGCTTCAATATGAATAAAATCCATTCCAATGCCATAGGATCAAATGAGAATGACTGAGATTAATATTGAGTATGCATGCAATGTTTGGGACTTCTATAACCTACTTGGACTCATGCATCCTCTCAAACAAGTGGATAGGATTCAACAAGAGGCTTAATGGGAGAGAATGAGAGCCAAGAATCTGTTATCTTGTGTTGTTTGATGAAGATTGCAGCCACTAATGCCACTTTAGTCCTTCATGAGAGCTCCAATTTGATCTTGCATGCTCCATAGCTCCAAAATGGTTGTGCTCCATCAAGAAGAGATGAATTCAAGCTTGGGGGAGAAGGATTCTTCAATGGGGGAAGGGCATTGCTTGCATAGACTGATCAAGAGAAGGATTCCTTCTAAATGAGCACTCCATAATGCCTTCTTGCTTCCAAGAAGCCTTCAAATCTTGAGAATGAGCTCCAATGTGGCTGTAGCTTGGAGATAGGATGGCTCAGGACCTTCCCATGAAGAGCTCTTGATGAAATTGAAGAACTACTTCCATAGCCATGGCTGCCTACAAATGCATGTCTTCAAATCTTACTTCTAATCTTCTTCCCGTGCTTTTTGATGGGAAAATCTTGAGCCAGGCTTGAAGACTGAACCCCCAGGACCAAGAAGAGACCAAAATCTTCAAGATTCTTGAGCTTGATGCCAAGCTTTCATGGCTGCCATGGACTGCATATGATTAGGGTTTTTGAGATGGAAGAGAAGTCTAAGAAGATGAGAAAGGACGCTTCACTCTTGCCCAAATCACCTGCAAGAAGCTGGGAATGAGAGCCAAGAAGGAAAGGAGGCTTGTTGTGCTGTGATTTTGGCCCTGGAATCAGTTCGCATTTTGCACCGTGAAATGTGGGGAGCTACCTGGAGGGGAGAGGAGGTCTCACACAGCACTTCCACCACTTGCCCTGTAGCTCAAAGGCTTAAGGAACCCCTAGGAAGGAATGCAAACTCCATGGAAGAGGAAGAGCAAGGTTTGGGGCTGATTACCTCCATGGGAGCTTGCAAGTAGCTTGAGAAAGGGGGAGAGAGGCGAGTCTCCTTGAAAAGTAACTCCAACTAGGCTTTCTTCTAACTCCTGTGACCACAGTTACTAAGAGTTTACCTTCAAAATGGGCCAAAAATGACCAATGAGCTGTCAAAGTTGTTCTTCCTTCCTCCAAACTTGGTACAAGCCACCATTAATGCTCTTGCATGTAGTCCTTGTGGTCTAGAAATCTTTGGGAACTCCCCTACTGCTCCCTGTACCTGTGTACCTATGACTCAAAATTCCATGTGACTAGAAAGTTGTAACTGGGTAAAATGAGGGACTAACTGAGACCAAGAACCTAGGCTCTAATACCAATTGTCAAGGAGAGGGACTGGGAGACTATAGAGAAGAAGAAGAAGAAGAGCAGAAGAGAGAGAAAGATAGGTATGAGGAGAGAGAAAGACTAGAAATGGAGAGAGAAAGACAAGAAGAGAGAGAGAGAAGACATGGAAGCTTGGAGAGCAAGGTGAAGGAGAAAGAAGACTTGTATTAATTATCTGATAATGAAAAATTAAGTCTCTCTCACCTTATATACCAGCCAGTGTATTAAGTCCCCCTCTCTTACATGAGGGGTGGCTTGGACATAAGGGATACTATAGTAAGAGATGAATGTATGAGGGGTGGCTTGAACATAAGGGATACTATAATAAGAGTTGCTAATATTGTCTACTCACTTTAGTCAATTTCATTCTATCATGAAGAATCTGCTTCAACAAGGTATTGAGTTTCAAGATAATTTGCATCCTTTGTTTTTGCTTGGCACTTTACTTGAGTCTTGGGATGTGTTTCACATTGCGATCTGTACCAATAAACTTGATGTGCTTGAATTGAAAGATGTAGAGAGTGCTCTTTGGACTGAAAAAATTAACAGGAAAAACAATGATGGTTCTCGTAGTTCACATGCTTTATCCATTAGAGGTGGCAAAAGTAGTGGAAAAATAAGAGTTTTTATTGTTTCAGGTGGGTCAACAAGCTATGGAAGACTTCATCAACACAAGAAAGACTAAAGACATGAACACGTATAGACTTTCAACAATACAAAAAGTGGCTGACCTTAAGGGGCCAAATTTAACCTCATCTACTATCTCGAGTTCAATTATCTCTCCAAAACTTCAAACATTGCATCAACAATAAGTTCTTCACAAATAACAGCAAATCAAAACTTAAGGATTGAATAGTTTCTACTCAATGTGTGGTCCTTCTTAACCTTCCCAAACTTCGTCATCCCTCTAATCTCTCTTGTAAAGCTAAAAGTCCCATTGTATGGTATTGTTATATTATCTCAAAAAAAAAAGAGAAAAATGAAAACAAAATCAAAATAAACAAATGCACACATGATCACTGCATTGCACCTAGAGGTTCTCAAATCAGGTATGTATGGTATCCTTGGTCGATCGACTACATCCTTAATCCCCTACCCCTTTTATTCATCTTCCCACACTCACTTAGGGCACATCAAGGGTAGGACATACATAGAAACCACACCTTGCGTATGGTTAGGCCTATCACCTTGGGTCACCCACTCATTTCCTTCTTTGCACCACATCAATAACCCTAACAAAGCGAGGCAAAAAAGTGTTAGGGGAAGAGACCATTCTCTTTAATCTCACTAAAGTCCCTTATTCTTATGCCATTTCATCTATGACATATTTTAACAACATACTAATGAAATCTTCAAAGTTTTTTTCAAGTGCAATTTCAATCATCAGTAACAATGTTTTTTCCCTTCCATTCATCAACAACACTGCTATGAAGAACCAAAGTGGCTATCTTTTAACTAAGTAATACTTAAGTATTCATGTGCACTTACATAATATCTATACCACAATCTATGCACGTTTTGGTTCCTCAAGTGTAGGACAATACTTCAGGCTCGCTACACATATCTCTCAAACCAACAAAATCTGTGCACAATAAGAAGACTATCATTGTCCCGTAGGGAGAGACTAGACAAGAGGTTGTTCAATTGCAGGAATTGAAGATTCCAAGGATCAATGTGCAATTAGTTATTCTTTGAGATCTTTCATCCTAATACTTCTAGCCTTCGAGCTCACCAAGATAATTCCAAGAGAATACCACCAACTTCAACAAAACCAAGTCACCTTCCATCACTCCAACAACAACTTACCTTACAATAAGAAGCTTCTATGCCATCAATAGTCTAAAGGACTCCTCCAAAGATAACACACAATGTCCCTAGCATCCAAGTCTTTGGTGTGAGCTATAGCATGCCACCTACGATGGAGTGTGCTATGGGACTGGTACTCATCTAGGAGGGGGATAATATTAACTATAGAAAGTGAGCAATGTGCAACATACAAGCAAGCACAAGGAAGAAACTTGTCTTTTTAGATTATTAGCTACAACACAATATGCATGAAGTACATTGCATCTTTGAGTTATCAAAAGGTTGTAATAGTTGTATTAATTCATGTAAATTTGCAAGTCTAATGTGATCCCCTACAACTTGTAATGATAGCATAAGCTCTCGTGGAAAAACAACAAAGGTTCTAGTTCATTCTCACTAGAGGAAATGCATGCAATAGGAAATGATTGATCTTGAGGCCCAAAAGATGGGCTAGATGCCCAAGAGGGATGGAGAAACCCTAATCCTAAAAATATGTATAAAAAGGATAAGAATAAGTAGAACAAGCTATTCATGTGTGTACAAACTTTATGCACTTTCCTTCCTACTTTCATTGTGAGAGAGAGTGTGAGGGTGAGAGTGAGAGATTGAGAGCAAGAGACTAATAGAGTGAGGGTGAAGGACCAAGAGGGTGAAGCTCTTCTCATATTCTCTCCAAGTACTCTCTCTTTCCATGCCCATGCTTCTCTTTCACATGTGGAGGTCATAGAGGATTAAGAGGCAAAGGAACACTCACTTGGATTGTGGATTATGCAAAGCACATCCTTCATGGAATTGAGTAAAAGCCATGCCACTCAATACAAATTAATGGTTGCATTCATGTGCAAGAGGCTATGTGAGAAATAGTCATTGATTCCCAAGCATCAAAGCTCTTGATAGAATAAGAGTATGTACAACATCCCAATACGTTGAGCTCGTGTAGCACAATAGAATAAGAAGATAGTGTTGGGGGTAAAGGAGCCTATCCCTAATCGCACGTGTATTTGTTACACTGACAGTATCTACATACCTGTATACTATAGGTGGTGGGCATCCATCACTATCACTTTTTTCTTTTTTCTTAGTGAAATTTGAATAAAGGAAGGCTAGTTACACATTGTGACTATTGAAGTTCTCACATATGACGTCTTTCTCTCATCTCTTGCTCCATCTGCCATAGCTCTTTCTTTGCTCTTGCTTCTACATGTGTGTTTGCACTCAGGCTCTGCCTTTTAATTGGTATCATAGCCAACTATTCGAGGAGCTTCTTCATCCTTTGCTTCAACCCAAATTCAAAGCTTCAACTCAAGGTTTCATGGCAACCATTGTTTCTTTCTCTCGAGGTATACATTGAGTCTTACCTTCTTTCGGCTTATTCTAGCTTGCTCTATGCTTGTTTAGGATCTTTCCAAGGCTTACTTGAGCCTTGTTGAGTGCTTATTGAGTAGAGGAGCAACCCCATTTTGAGTGGATACAAAGCATGTTGTAGAAGTCATAGACAACTATAGCAACTTGATAACACTGCCGTATTTTAGCCATAACTTTTGCACACGATATTAGATTTAGGAATTCTATAGCTAGAAACAAAGAGCACAATGAGAGATACATATGTGAGCACTCATAGAGTTGATTCTATATAGCTTTTTATTCTTTGGTTCACATAGTTAAAATATTTCTAGTTTGGATAGAAAATAGTGATTTGAGCTTGAAATAGCTCAAATTCTATTGTCATTTTAGTGCTATAATAATAGAGAAAAAAGCATTCATTAGTGAAAGCTTATGCCTAATACTCATTGATGCTTTACAGGATACTCGATGGATGTATTGCTACTTCGATTTTTATGTGTACTTGCCAATATGTTAAGGCAAATAAATTCTCTGATATAGAAGATACAAGAACCACCTACTAAAAAATGAAACAAATAGAGAAAAGGATGTGTAATAGAAGAGGCAATAGCAAGAGATATGGAGGCTCAAGAGCTTTTCTTCTTCTTCATCTTCATTCTACTTCTTCCTTCATTATCAACTAATACACGACAAGTATCCTCTAAAGTGATAGATACATTTTGACATTTTTAGGACTCTTCACACACACTTTCTATTTTATTTATGCATACATAGAATATGCCTTACCCTATGCTTCAAGACAAGCTTGCAAATGTTATATCCCAAGTGTAGTCCTAAAATACTCAAACTTATTCTTACCTAATGCTTTGGTAAAGATATCAATAACTTGGTCATTGGTTTTGACAGGCACCAATTCTATCTCTCCATCCATAACCTTCTCTCTCTTGAACTAGTAGTGTACTTTTATATGCTTCTTTATTGCATGGTAGATTGGGTTCTTTGCCAACATGATGTTGCAAATGTTATCACAATATATGATAACTCCACCATCTATCTCTATCCCCATATTGCATAGTAACAATCTCAACCATGTTTGCTCACATGCTGCCAATGTAATACCTCTATACTCTACTTATCTGCTAGATAGAACAATTGTAGGTTGCTTCTTGCTATTCCAACTTACCATGGCTAAAACAAATGAGAATGCATAGCCACTAGTGGATCTCTTATCCATGATACTTCCAGCCCAGTCTATATCTGTGTAGCCAAACAATGTAGGCTTGATCCCTTTCTCATAGAACAAGCCAAAGCTAACTGTCTTCTTCACAGATCTCGAGATTGTCTTGACTATATCCAAATGTGATTTGCATGGTTTTTTCATAAACTAATTAATGACTCCCACTGAGAAGAGTAAGTCAAGTGTAATAATGGTTAGATAGATTAGGCTACCAATCATCTTCTTGAACATAGTGACATCTTCCACACACTATCCATCATCCAACATCTTAATGTTTTGATCAAAAGGTGTATCCATTGGCTTATATCCTATCTTTTCATACTTCTCTAGCATCTCCAATGAGTATTGTCTCTGCACTAGGAAAACTCCATGTGGAGTATCAATCAACTCAATGCCAAGAAAGTACTGCAATAAGCCAAGGTCCTTAATGTTAAACTCCTTGTGCAACCCATGCTTTACTTTAGCAAATTCTCTCTCTAGATTACCTGTAAATGATGAGATCATCAACAATAGAGTTGACCACAACAACCATTCCATATCTTGTATGTCTAACATAAAGTGAATAATCAGTCATGCTTTGCTAAAATCCCATGCTACACATGAACTTACTAATCCTCTCACACCAAGCTACATCCAAAAATGGCATAAAATTGGCCTTTAAGCATTAAACCAAGCTAGTTCACTCTTTGTAATGTGAACTAATTCCATTAAAAAATAGCTCCAACTCTTGCCAATGTGAACGTAGTTGATGTTAAATAACCAAATCACCAAGGTCTAGTGTAAACCACTTATATGAACCAATTCACTAAATTAACAGTGTCAAAGGAGATCTGGGTTTGGGGGTTAATTATCCCTTCAATAATTTTTTTTCTAAAATCTTAAAAAAGTGAATTTGTGGAACATTCTACACCATTTTTCAATGGGGCCAGATCGCTAATTAGGTCTCTTATGTGTCATGATGGAGTTGTGCCAACTTGAACAGACTCATCTCCACAAATATCAAATTGAGAGCTTAAAGCTCTCTAATCATTATCAATAGTCCTTCTCTTTCTTCCTCTCTATTCATTGTGAAATACAACCCCTCTACTTCTGAACTAACCAAACCATGAGCTTCTCTGAGGCTTCTCTTCCACAAGTAGGCCCCATGATTAAGTTGGGCCTGAGCTCAAAGCAAACTCCTTGCTTCTAGAAATTGAAAATATAAGCCAATATGAACCTAAAAACCCGTTGATGTTGCTTCGATACATCATTTCAAGCCTCCTTTGGCTTCCCAATACATTCAAAGGTGAGCATCAATGCCTAAAATCTAAGCCCGGATGGCTCTACAATCGGATGTACCTACTTCGAGTGGATTAGTCAAAGATTAATACATAATTTAATAGTGGACATCAAGATTTCAACTCAACGTAGACCTCCATTCAATGTGATCCTTAATCTAAGCTTTTGATCTCGCACAAATGACATGAGTAGAGAAAAGGGTGTGCAATGGAAGAGGCAATAGCAAGAGATATGGAAGCTCAAGAGTTTTTCTTCATCATCATCTTCATTCTACTTCTTCCTTCATTCTCAACTGATACATAACAAGTATCCTTTGAAGTGATAGATACCTTTTGACTTTTTTTGGATTCTTTATACGCACTCCCTACTTTATTTCTACATACATAGGATATGACTTATCATATGCTTTATTTCTCAACACTATGATTGTGAGTCAGGGGATGAAACCTCACACCTAGACCTTGAAATGATTGACTATGACACTGATGGGCATACAGTTGAGAATATTATCATCAAATCTAAGCCCATGGAGTCCCCAATGTTGATTCTCGATGGAATAGTCAAAATGGATTGCGATTGTACTTCATTGGAATATCTAGGAGTATTAGACTATGAGTGAATAGGGCTCAACCAAGGTGATTTAGTGACACTATATGAATCGGAATAGCTTCAAAGCTATGGACACCTAGAGAAACACCCTCATTTAGAAAAGGCTATGAGTTTAAGATTGAGTTAGAAATTAGCTTTGATAGTGATCCAAAAATCCCATTGCTTCCTAGAACTTGATGTGCCAAAGGGGACCTCCCATTCCATTTGCAATGGAAGAGGTTAAAGGAAGAGAGAAAAAAGAACATGAAAGTCCCTTATGCCAAGAAGCAAAAGAAACACACGATCTCCCAAAATGATTCACCAAATTCAAAAAGGGAGAGAGAATGGTGGTATTATTGGGAGCTAAATGATAAGGGCAGGCTATTGAACCAATAGAAGATCTAGGTCAAGGAAGTTGACTTAGCCAACAAAATGTGAGAAATTGCAACTTGTGTTATTTTTTTTAATGACCTGATCGAGGAAAAAGAGACTAACCTCATAATCCTGTTATGAGAGTTCAAGGATGTGTTCGCTTGGTCACTCAAGGAGCTCAAGGGAGTAGACTCCATCATTGTAACTCACAATATTCACATAGTGCCTATGAAGAGAGATAGGAATAGAGTGAGACAGTCACATTAGATTTCCACGTATATGAAGATGCTAGGTACAAAGATCCGCCTCTCCTTGAGGATAGTGCACCTAATCATTAGAGCAAGAGAGAAAATTTCTCAACTACGGTTGGATCAACAAGGTGTAGGAGCCCTTCATAGAAGTTGCAAACTCATAGATATACAAAGAAACAACCACCATCGTGTTAACATCCCCAAGCAGCATTCCCAAGGTAGATGGAATGTCATTATCCCATTCTGGAAAATGATGGAATTGCTTGGGATGCCTATTGTTACACAAGTATAGTCAAGCGAGTTGACCCCACATATTGCCCCTATCCTTGTAGGCACCTCCAATGCCACAAAGAAGAGTATGGTCTGTATAATTTCCCCAAGGTTCCCAATGTTTGAGCCTTAGTATTTGAGAAGACATATCATTTCTAGCCAAGGGACTTGGATCCGTTGTTCAATGTATTTGTATAAAGCACATTCAACAACTGTCCTAATGAGGCTTTTTTTTACATCAGTTTCAATTACTTGAAGATGCTCATTATATACTACAATAGCCACCCACCATGTACAAAGATAGGCTACCACATCTCTTCTTTGATGTGAATGCAGCAATAGACACAGTAGCCATGGTGCAACTATATCTTTGTGCCTCGCTCCTACCTATATTTCTCACAAGTATCCTACATGATATGGTGGACAATTGGTTTTCCCTATGCACCCACCTATTTTATCGAGAATTCCACCTCCGTTTGAACCTAAACACAAAGGAGTTGTGACACTCTCAAAATTCTTGTATTTTGATATGAAATACATACCAAGCGCATATAGGATATGGAAAAGGCTTGATAACTTGTACGAAAAAGAAAGACTGCCAAAACTTATTCATCAGACTCTAGAAGGTAGCTAGAGCATTAGTAAGCCCAAATGGCATCACTAGAAAATGGTATAGCCCACGATCAGTCCTAAAAGTAGTCATAACTACATCATCCTCTCGCATATGAATTTAATGATACCCTAACCTCAAATCAATCTTGATAAAGAATCTAGCCCCCTTGAGCTCATCAAGCAAATCATCAACTCTAGGTATTGGGTACCTGTTCCTCAATGTGATCTTGTTTAGATCCCTATAGTCAATACACATATTGGTCTTCACTCTAGTCTTGTTTAGATCCTTGTAGTCAATACATATCCTAAATGATCCATCTTTCTTCTTCACTAACAAGATTGGAGATGCATAAGGTGAAGGAATAGGTTCAATGAAACCCATCTCTAGAAGCTCCTCGATTTATTTGGCTACTTCTTTACTCTTACACTTGGACAATCTATAGGATGGCTTATTGATTGGCTTTGAGTTTGGATCCAAATCAATAGAGTGATCTAGTACTCTCTTAGGAGGTAAGGAAGTAGGTACTTCAAACAAATCCCTATACTCCTCACAAAGAGCTTTCAAAGTTGGATGATCTACTAAATTTTTGGACTGATCTTCAACCTCTTTATTCAAGTGTAAGACAAAAATTTGTGAGTGCCTCTTGTACTCCTTCTTGAGTTGGTGAATGGTGATAAGTTGAAAATTGGATTTACTAGAGATTCCTTGTAAATGGATAGGCGACCCCATCAAAGATCAACTCCATATATAACTGTGAGAAATCCATAGTTATCCTTCCTTTCTTCACCATTTGCCATATTTGAACTCTTATGGGTTTCCTGTAAATTGAAAAGATAATTCAATTTGTCTACAAATGACTTATTCATAAAACTGTGTGTATTGCCACTGCCTATCAAGATAAACACATCCTTTCCATGAATATTTCCCTTCATACGAAGTGTATGAGGGGCCTTAGAACCTATCCAAGCATAATTGGAAATGGAAAACTCAGTTGGCAGCATATGGCTCATCAAGATTTCCTCCCGGATCAAAAAGGAATATTACCACTTGGAGCAAAAGGAAAGGTGTTGAGACAAGATCATAAAAGTGTTATTGCCCAACTTCCTCATCAACATCCTCATTTTCAGTGGTAGTCACAAATGCATTCACCTAATCATTGTCATCCTCTGAGTCTTCAAAGACTAACATACTGTGGACCTTGGCTTTTGCATTCTTGTATACACACTTTGTTGCATGATCAGTTGCATACTTCTCTCCACATTTCAACATAAGCCTTTTTCTTTACTTTCTTTATAGAGGTCCATTGGAAAAGACTTTGGAGTAACATTGGCTGAGGTGGATCTAAACTTGTTGTCCCCTTGTTTAAAATTCACTATTGGACTATTTGCTATCCTAAAATTTCCTCGATGTCTTGAAGTATTGAAGATGGATAAGTTGCACTCTTAAGCTCTTGCTTCTCTTGGTGCATGATTGCTTCCATAAACATTGCTAGCTTATCCTTATTTTAAAACAGTCATTGGCTATCCACAAATAGGCTGAAATGAAGACTCTCTTCTATACTTCCTTCCATAATGTTCCACAAGCTCAATAGCTTTGAAAAGATTGATGGGGTATTGTACCATAAGATCAGTTTGATAAAGAAGGTTCTAAACCATGCATATACTTCTAGAGTTTAGCTTCATTACTTATGTTCTCTACATGCATGGTAAGGTTGAGGATTTGGTTTGTATAATCCTATACACTTAGGCCTCTTTGCTCTAATCCATACCATCTTTGTGCCAATTTCTCTTTTTCAAGAGGAGAGACAAAAACTTCAGCCGTAAGCGTCTTAAATGCATCCTAACTCTCTACTATTATGTTCTCTTCAAAATAGGATTCTAATTTTGAAATCGATTCCTCTAGATCGCATGGTAAAGATGACTGTCCATTGTACTTTTCCAAAATGATTTTATCCTTCAACTCTCTTTCATGAAAATATTGATATTCCAAAATAGACTGTTCATGATTTGTAGGCATTGAACCTCCAAAATGAGATAGTATTCTTCCAAAACATGGCTTAGAATTAGGGTAGAACCTTCCCAATGGTAGAGGACCTTTAGAAAGTTGAGGATTCAGCCCATAAGCTTGGGAATTAGCACCATTTATATCGCCCAAATAGTGATCATGCCTTTATAAAATCTCTCCTACTCCAAATTGACTATTGGAAATACCCCTTTGTCCAATGATTCCTTGACTTTGGCCAATTTGATTAGGTGGTTGAAGTGGGACTGATGGATCAGTGTTTGATTGAGCTTTCTCCCTAGCTTCCTTGGTTTCCATTTGCATTTTCATCCATTGGGAGAATTGATCCATTATTTGAGCATTAGATTATACTAATTTTTCAATCGAATCCTTCATTTGGGTAGTAAGATTCACTAGCTTCTCAATGGAAGACTTCATTTGATTACTAGACAATACCATCTATTCAACTCTAGATTATAGCTCCATATGCCTTTGAGCATGCCTACTCTCATGTTCACACATGGTATTATTAAGTGCACTAATTTCTTCTTGCATTGGAGGATCTTGAGGCTCTCTTGAGGTGTATTTTACAGTATGGAATCTTTGATTTGCTGAGCATATTCATCCTGGGTCTTACTCTTTCCCTTATGACCTATCGTAATAGTGTAGTCTTATAGTATCCCTTGTCAGAAAATTGGATATAACTTGAGCTAGAAAACTATAATTCCCTTATGAACTACCATAATAGTGTAGTCTTATAGTATCCCTTGTCAAAAAATTGGATATAACTTGAGCTAGAAAACTATAATTCCCAAAAATTTTAATTCAAAATGGAGCCAACGATGCTCTCTTCAATCTTTGAGGCTTTATAAACTCCAAATTTGGATATAAACTCATTGTACCTATGTGAGAGATAAACTGGTAGGACATGCTCCCTCCACAACTTTCAATCACTGGGAGGTGGGAAAAGTTTCCCCCGAGTTTGTTGGTTGCACCCCTTTGGGATCTTTAATAGTGGGGGAGGGTCATCTCTCTATTGTCCCACTATCTCCCCTAGCATCCACCTTTTTCCTTAGTAAAAATATCAACATGGTAGTGATATGCTACTCTAATCAATTAGCATGATATGCATTATTGAAATTTTCATTTAGCTCTTTCCATGAAATGAAATAAGATTGAATTTGGCAAAATGAATAGGGAGAGGGTCTTACCACGCAGTGACTCACTGCTCACTTACCCTTGACAATGAATTATGATATATATCTTTATAAATCAAACAATAATCAACAAATTAATGGATTAGAGTAAGCAATCTAATCAATCAATTGGGCTTTAATCAATGGGATTGAATATAATGCTCATACTTCAAGTAAGAGCTTCTAGTTCACTCTTTGAATCAACTAACCAATACACTCCATGAATGGGCTGATTTAACCAATAGTGGGTTGAAGTTTGATGGAAAACTTACAATTCTTTAATCTCTCAATCAAATGGATGAAGCTCGGCAATTGGATGAATGAGAGAGATTAAGAATTGAAGAGAGATACCTCTTGTTAGCTTGATGAATGCTTGAATGATCCCCCAAATGCTTGATGAGGCCTCCAGTTGCTCAATAACTGAAATAACCTTTAATCCTTTTGCATTTAATACTCAAAAGCAATCTTGAAACTTCAGAAGTTTAAGATTGAAACATTGAACCCATTTTTCCCAAACCTTGACTCCATAGAAGCTCTTGAGGTTGAATCCTTGGCCATTCTTGAGAGGTGGAAAAAAGAAAAGCAGAGGAGAGAGAAAGAAGTGATGAGTAGAGAGAAAGACTAGAAATGGAGAGAGAAATACAGAAAAGAAGAGAGAGAAGTCATAGAAGTTGTGAACAAGAAGGTGAGACAAGAGACAGTAAATATAATAGTATTCAAATATGTGAAAATTTGCATGTCTCTCCCTTTTATACTACCTTTGTCAATGTGACAAGGTATTATTAATAATTCCACACTAAACATATCTTCTTTCCAACTTCTTACATTCATGGTGAGAGAAAGAAAAGTAAAGGGAGAGAGAAACAAGTGACGAGGAGAGAAAAAGACTAGAAATGGAGAGAGAAGTATAAGAAAGAAGAATATGAAAGTGAGGCAAGAGACAGTAAATGTATTAATATTTAAATATGTGAAAATTTGCATCTCTCCCTTTTATACTTGTGTCAGTGTGACAAGGTATTATTAATAATTCCATAGTAAACATGTCTTCTTCCCAACTTCTTACAGCAAAATATAGAGAAGTAGAAGAAAGAGAGGGAGAGGGGGAGGGAGAGGGAGAGAGGGATAGGGATAGGGAGTTGGGAGGGATAGATGGAGATGGATATGAAGAGGGAGAGAGAAAAATAAGAAAATAGAGAGGGAGTGAGTCAATTGAATAAAAATATAAATATTTGATATTTGATTTAATTAAAGTTATTATATATATATATAATTTTAATATATGAGATAAAATATTTAAAATTTTCTTTGTAATATAAGAAAGGGGGAGAGAGAGAGAGGGGGTAGAAAGCTAAAGAAATAGAGAGAGAAAGAAAGATAGTCAAAGAGAGTAAAAATTGGGGAGAGAGAGAGAGAGAGAGAGAGAGAGAGAGAGAGAGAGAGAGAGAGAGAGAGAGAGAGAGAGAGAGAGAGAGGGAGGGAGAGAGAGAGAGAGAATGGGAGAGGGAGAGAGAGAGAGAGAGAGAGAGAGAGAGAGAGAGAGAGAGAGAGAGAGAGAGAGAGAGAGAGAGAGAGAGAGAAAGGGAGAGAGAAGGAAATAGAAAAATGAGAGAGAGAGAGAGAGAGAGAGAGAGAGAGAGAGAGAGAGAGAGAGAGAGAGAGAGAGAGAGAGAGAGAGAGAGAGAGAGAGAGAGAGAGAGAGAGAGAGAGAGAGAGAGAGAGAGAGAGAGAGAGAGAGAGGGGGAGGGAGGGAGGGAGATTAAAGAGAGAGGAAAACGAGAGACAAATAGAGAGAGAGAGAGAGAGAGAGAGAGAGAGAGAGAGAGAGAGAGAGAGTGTGTGTGTGTGTGTGTGTAAGAAAAAGGGGGAGAGAAAACGAGTGTAAGAAAGATAGAAAAAGAATGATATAGTTAGAGAGAGAGAGAGAGAGAGAGAGAGAGAGAGAGAGAGAGAGAGAGAGAGAGAGAGAGAGAGTGTGTGTGTGTGTTAAAGGGAGTTAAAGAGAAAGAAAGGATGTGTGCATGTGTGTATGGGAGTTTAGGGAGAGAGAGAAAGATAAAAAAAGAAAGTGAGAAAAATAAAGAAAGAAGGAGAAAATTAAAGGGGGAGAGAGATTGTGTGTATATGGGACTTTAGGGAGAGAGAGAAAGATAGAAAAAGAGGGTGAGAAAGATAGAGAAAGAAGGAAAAAGTTACAAGAAGAGAGAGAAAGAAAGAAAGAAAGTTAAAGAGAGAGAGAGGGGGGGTAAGGGAGTACAGGGAGACATAGAGAAAGAGAGGGAGCGAGTGAACGAGAAAGAGAGGTGAAGAAGGGGATCCAAGGATGTTATGGCAAGTTCCAACTAGCAATCATTGATCAAGCAATCTTAAACTACAAGTTAGCAGTGAGTAAACATGCACTAATTGTGATGTAGAGACAAGCTCTAATAGTTACATTCTGCAATGTATTGTTTGTCTATGAAAATCTTCGTAAGGGCATGTCAACACATCACCAAGCGACAAATGTCCTACGCATAATAAGAAGAGTTTGTGGGTGTACCATACAAGGAGCACCTACTAGATAATTATTCATCCCCCCTAAGTGGGCATTAATATTGTATTATTATACAATTAGCACTCTTGGGTATATTTACACATTTTTTATGCACATTGAATAGCATCTTATGACTTTTTTTAATAGCCTTGGCAATACAATTCACATCAAGCAAGGCACTCAGTAGTAGGGATTGACCTCATGGTAGTGACACATAGTAATGTGCAACTTATTTGCTATAATTTTGCACAGTGGACTAGTTTCATGGTTGATTATGGGTGAAAGGGAGATTTCAATGTGACAAAATTTTGTGCTTTCAACATTTGAGGGTGAGTGAGAGGGTTGTGCATCGACACACAAGGCTAAGGCAAACATGTGAAGCATGTGAAAGGAGCATAGTTATTATTTTTTGCAAGTTTTGTTGCCTATAAAGGATTAAATGTTACATTTATAGCATTTTGATGCATCATTACATTGAAACATGTACAGGAGGATTGGAGGAAGCCCTAGCAAGGTGCAATTTTGAGTTAGAGGGGGCTTTGCAATCACTGCATCGAAAAAACGCTATGGAGCAAGAGTTGAATACGATTAGACAAAATGCACTTGGGATTTTGTGCATCGGCCTGTTCACAAGAAGATGATTGGAATCAAACGGGTCTCTAAGGACAAGTACCATAGTGATGGCACTTTGGATAAGCACAAGGCATAGCTTGTTGCTAAAGGATTCATGTAGAGGCTAGAAGTGGATTTCCATGGTACCTTTGCACCTACAACTTAGATGGCTATCATCAGGATAGTTGAATGATTTGCCAAGGAAGAAAAGTACCAACCAATTCCACACAAAAATAAAAATAAAAATATGGTTAATCATAAAAATTAGACTCTTGAATGGCTTTACCTTCTTATCATGGATTAAGAATCAATTGTGACTATTTGACCTAGCAAGACTTTCACTTCTAGATCATTTTGGAATCTAAGGCTAATGGGAGCTCTAGATCTATGCACGTCTTTGACTACCCGAAGCATGTTATCATTTACCATGCCCTTCCTTGTCTCTCGATACCTAGGTATCCAATGTAAGCCCTTCTTTATTTGGACCTCATGGTTTAATGGGATGTCATAGTACTAACTCTCATAGGCCATAGGCCGTTGTTGCCTTAACCAGCCCATAAGAGATGGCTAGTTTATCAATTTGATGTGAATTTTCTATACCTTAATAGATATTTGAATGGGCCTACAATTTAAAGGAGGTCCTTTAAGGCCTTAAATAGGCTTCGCATGCTTGGAACATGTTAACTAAAAAAAGTGAGCAACGTGCAATGTGCAAGCAAGCACAATGAATGAGCCTATTTTTTTGGATTATTAGCTACAACATAATGTACATGAAGCCCATTGCATCTTTGAGTTGTCAAAAGGTTGTAACATTTGTATTTATTCATTATATAAATCTGCAAGCCGAGCATGATCTCATGTAACTTGTAATGATAACGTAGTCTCCCATGAAAAAACCACAAAGGTTCTAGTTTGTTCTCACCATACGGAAAGCATGTAATAAGAGATGACTAGTCTTGAGGCCCAAAAGATGGGTTGAATGCCCAAGAGGGATGGGGAAACCCTAAACCTGAAAAAATGTGTGCAAAAAGGATGAGAATGAATAGACCAACTTATTCATGTATTTGCAAACTTATTCATGTATTCATGCTCTCCATCTTCTCCTCTCTTCTTCTCTTCTCTTCTCTTCTCTTAGCTTGCTCGCGGCAATGGAGCTTGGAGTGTGGAGCTTGAGGATGGAGCTTGCTTGAAGCTTGCACTTGGATCGTGGAGCTACCGGAGTGCGAGAGAGAGGAGGTAACTCGATCGGCATGCAAGTAAGCTCACTACACCTGCAGATATGGATGGCACGTCGGCTATGTGAGAGATAGCCATTAGTGCTCGGCTTGGAACGCTTGAAACAATAAGCGGTTCGAGAATCTTGGCGGTTGAGCGAAAGCTCCCACATTTTGGTTCCGTTGTTGCAAGACAAATGGATTCAATCCTTGAGCGCTTACGTGCTTCGAATCGAGCATTGGAGTAGGGTTTTCCCCGAACCGATGCTTGAGGTAGATAGGTAGAAGCGAGGGAGTTTGAAGAGGTATTCGATCTCCTTAGCAAGTAGGTTTTTGATTTGCTGTTGAATATTAGAGTAGGATCATTCATCTCCATCTCTAGTTTTTATTTTTGTTGATTAGGGTAAGGTTAGGATAGGAAAAAGAGGGAAAGCAACAGGGTTTTCTGTTGTTGCTGTATAACAGGCTGAAACAGGGAAATACAGGCAGAGACACAGATTTCTGGCTAGAAGAGCATGAGGGACTAACCTCTGATGTCACAGCAGGCTGGAATGGGGCAATAAGAGGCCCAGGGAACCAGGACATGCCACATTTGACATCCTACCCTCTGAGAAGAGAGTGAGCTTAAGAACCAGGGAGAGAGAGAGAGAGAGAGACTTGCGGGGAGATCGTCAGCGTGCTAGTCGATTCGAGCGCCACACCATTTTCAAGTACGCCAGGCATTCCCCTCTGTGGCTTTGTATCTAATTAGGCAGCTCGGCACGATTTGGTGAAGTAGACGTCAGTCTAAGGCATCACGTGCAACTGGTGGGCCGTCAGCCACACAGTCGGACCAGTGCGTCTGAGTCCCAGAATAGGATTGCCCTATCTCTGGGGTCAGACCATCCAACTTCGAAAATTGGACCACCCAGAGTCAAACCACCCCGAGTCGGACCACCCAAAGTTGGACCACCCAGGATCTGACCACCCAGGATCGGACCAGTCCCAGAGTCGGACCACGTGTCAAAATCGGACCATTGGTCCTAGCGTAAAAATCGGTCCACTTTTTCGATCCGACTCCCAGAGTCAGACCGTCCAACTACTAGAATCGGACCACCCTATCCGATCCGACTCCTAGAATCTAACCACTGCAAGAATCGGACGTGACCAAAATTGAACCACTGGGCCGATCGGACCAACCCAAAATTGGACGTCCGATTCTGATAATCGGACTCCTGAAAATCGGACATCTGAGAATCGGACATAAAATTATCAAAATCGGACAGGTATCTAGAACACAAATTTTGATACATCTAAACCCGAAATTTTGATACACAAATTTTGATACCAAAACCCCCTAGTAAACCACCTTTATTAGCTAAAGGCTAGATTGCACTAAAAGCAACGAGGCACAGGAGGAAACCTAAGAGAACCTCTAGGTCTCAAGGTAAGAAACAAAACATGAGCGTTCGAAAGAAAGAGCCAAAGCCTAGCATGCTTAATAAGCATAGGTCATATGTAACCATTGAGTGTACACAAAGACCATTAGTGCTTAAGGAGCTTTCGACTTCCCAAAAGGATAATGAGCACTAGAGGCACAAGATTGCTCATGGCAAGGCTGATCGCTCAACAAAGCAAATGGCACAATCGCCTAATAGCCTCAAGAAAATAATTCACCAGTCCACCTAAGAGTCCTAGATCTCCTACACCCTCTTTTTCCAAACAGACACATGAAGCACAGCAGCGGTTGCCAAGGGCGATTGATCAATCCCAATCTCTATCTCCATCTAAGCTTCCAAATGTCCAAAAGGTGTGACATGACACCATCCGTAGCTCTCAGCCCAAGGATATGCCTGAGCAACCTAATGTGACTAGATTAACTCATGCTCGATCTACACAAATGAATGCTTAAAGGGCAACAAAAGGCACGACCACTTCTCGGCGCCCTAGGGACTTGATACTACAATCCACCAAGGGTAGCCAGCCCACTGGACTAGCTGCTACTACTTCCAATAAGGGATCACAGCAGTCACAGCCCTTGGCTGTGACAATGCCCCTTGTGGAATGTGTCCTTAGTAGTTTATCTGTGGAGGAGGTGTCACAGCCAACTTCCTTGACAACTCCAGCAGAGTGCCTAAAGCCTAAGCTAGAGGAGTTAAACACAAGGGAATTGGCTAAAAAGCTAGACTTTCCAAAAAGGGAGGCAGTTGTACCCTCACAATCTAGCGAGGCTATTCAGCAGGCCGCGGCTATGTCCCGTGAGGACACACTAGAGAGAGAGAATGCTGAGGCCCAACCAAGCACTTCAATGGTCGACCTAGTCCAGGGTCATGAGTCGTTGAGAGATGTATCTTCACTAACCAGGAAAAAGATGAGAAAACAATGAACACAACAGCAATTGCAGGTGGTTGTGGACCCCAAGAACATCGAGACGAAGAGCATTGGAGAGCTGAGGAATAAAGCATCGAGTCCATCCACCACTACACCAATTGATGCCTCTCCTAATAGCGGTGAAACCTCAGACACATTCGTGTGCGCTGAAAAAATCAAAGCAGTCGTTACCATCAACGATTGCTTGCAACACTCTATCCACCGACAATAGAACTCGCATTGACCAATTAAGAGTGGATACAATGCTGTCACAACAGGCTGACAAATTTATACTAGTCACATCCAAGGAGAACCATGACGCAATGACAAAGCCTCAGGAGAAACATGAAAACCCCAAGAGCATAAGAAATCCTAGTGTTGGCCAAACTTGCTCGTCTAGGCCGGAGCCCCCAGCTACGCTAAAGCCCAGGTAAACTCCTAGAACCTTGCATGAGATAGCAATTGAGCAAGCCCTCGTTGAGCATAGAAGTGTCACAGAGTGCTTAATTGAGTTGGATGCTAAACTCAAAGTGTTCGTACGTGTCTATGTCCTGGCAGACATGGGCGCATTTCCTAAAGAGCAGCTCGAAGAACACTTGCCATTCCCCTTATCCTGGGAAGAGCAAGAACATCTTGACGAGCACTATAATAGGCTCCTGTATGAACAGATGCGACTCATTTCTGACAAGGAAGCTGACGAACTGTGCTTAACTGTCACTTTCAATGATGTGCTCTGCCAACCAAATCTCTTAGAGATAGAGTAACTAAAGAGACTATCAGAGGGCCGAAGTCAATTTGAACAGCGTTGGTGTGAAAACCGCGTTGCAGTGGCCGAAATAGGAGCCCAAATCATGACAGCCTCAGAGGAGCAATTGGCCAAATGGCGGTCTCAAAGAGACCCAACCTATGTGGCACCAACTTCTCTTCGAGTGCTTACTGCCATTCGGGGTACAGGCTTATCTGAACCTAGTCAAGACAACTCTCTATTTGATAATGTTCTCACTGAGGAGGAGTTACATGTTGCCAGTAGACTCGGACAAGATTCCATGCTACTCGATGTTGCAAAATATCTATCGTATTGAGTAAGCTACCACGAGTACTAGATGCGTGTACCACGCTCCAGTACAATCTGGAGTTCTACAATTGGCTTTTATCCTCATGAAGTGACATGGATTCATGGATATGTATATAAATAAACAATGCCTTTTGTGACCCTACATAGACACTATCAACACACACAAGCAATAATAGTCAAGTGCAGGGAGAAGAGTTGGGTTCAGCAGGCTAAGCTCCGCATGTCCTCCTCTCACCACACATTTAGAAGTTGTGTGACCATTCCCACCTCCTGGTGGAGGGCATGTAGCCCTCATTACAACCATAGGAAGCCCTGACCAACATCTCTGATGGTGTAGACGGGGTACCATCCCTTTCTATACACCTTTTTCCCTTTCCGGTCTATCCTTCCGAAGATGAGCCCCGCCCCACTCCATGACCACCAGTCCGCGTAACTTAGCATGAGCCAAGATCTGCTAATGGCATGGAGGCCAAACAAACATCATCACAGGGCCCATCCCTCTACTACAACCACTGCATGTCTCACCTCTCCCCTTCTCATCACATCGGCTTGATAACCCACACTATAATCCCTTTCATGCGAATGGTTTTATCATATATCAAGGCCTAATCCTTGGTTCACATTTTGCAGGTCCCCCTATGAGGAAGACATGGAGCACCTAGGGTAGCTGGCTTGCAAAAAAGCTCTCTGCTGTCGAAGGGAACATGCAGCACAAGCTCCTCCGCCGGTGCGCTACGTGCCTACCCTCAAAAGATATGCAAAGAAATGAGGTCCCAAGTGACACTGCCTTGGACGTAGGCCGAAGAATCCCCAGGTCAGGGGAGTAGAAGCTCGAAGAAGCACACAAGGTGTAGCAACACCAGTTGTGCAAACCCCCAACAGACGCTCGCGCACCAGGTGCTCAAAAGTAGAAAGGGCAGCTCGAGACAGGGAAGAATTCGATGCATTGTTCAAAAGCATCTTGGAAACGGTGGCGGCCAGAGACTACACCATTCAGGTCCCTGCCGACATCTTCCCTACCCAGCCTCACAGGAGCCCCGCACCAGTAGAGCCTCATTCGCCTGACCACCCAGATTCACCCTACCTTGTGCAAATCGAGTAGCCCCTATGATATACACAAGCAGCTTAACAAGCCATCCTGCCATAACTTTTTGTTTTTTGGTGATTAAAGGGGCAGGCTCCCCACTTGTACACACTTCCCTTACCTATCGTTAATATATGCCACGTCTTTAGCAAGCACTAAAATAGGCATTGCAATCAACATCATAGCATTTTGAAAAGTTATGTCTTGACATGATTGCATTTGTTCGTTGTATTTGACGCGTGCGACTTGCATATACTCTCATGAAGTGACAAGTGGATGCAGGATGACACAGGTCTTCGTGCAAACGTGTTCAATGCCCAAGTCACCGCAAGACCACCAACCTCACAAAGAACTGCAACAAAGCCACGCTGCCGAACACGAAAAATCACCCTTGCGAGTGCCCACATCGCACGAACCAAAGCATAGTCATGGGCTACGCTCTCTTCTTGGGTCAAGCTCTACAGTGAGCTCACGACGGTTGTTACCTTAATCGTACCAACATCGCAACAACGGCTTCTCTAACAACGAGGCTAGGGCAAATCATCACTGTAATATCCATTTCCTAAGCCTATGAAGCTTGACATTTCCCAACCCATTGAAAGGCTGATAGTCTCAGCATATTGCAATGGTTGTACTCACGCAAGTCGGAGAAAAAAAAAGAGGTAGCAAGAAAGAAAAAAGGCATAAGAAAAAGAAACAAAACAAAGAAAACAAAAGAATGAAAAGATAAGAAACACCCACGATCACAGCACCGCACCTAGGGATCCTTAAATTAGGTGCCTCCAGTGGCCTTGGTCGGCTGGCTCCGTCCCTAGTCCCCTAGCCCCCTAGCATCACCCACAATAGTTCAAGGCACATCAAGGGCAGGACAGACCTAGGGAGCTTGTCTTGCCTATGGTTAGACCTGTCACTCTGACCCGTTCACACGATTCCCTCTTGCACTCTGCCTTAATACCATTACAATCAATTGTGGTAAGCACTATACGAATGGCCATGAAAAGTACACTGTCCTCATCGCACAGGACCAAGGTCTACCAGCCTACTGATATTGCAGTATCCCTGTGTTCTATTATGTCACATCTTGCAATCACAATGCACAAGATGTCGCATACACCTTCACGTGTACTTTTTTTCCCACCATGGACGACTTTGCTTCATCCACACGTTGTTATGAGAAACCAGCCCACGGTCTTCTACCTACATAATATCTAAGTATGCACGAGCACTCACATAATATCTGGACCAAAGTATATACACAGTTTGGGTCCTCAAGTGCATGACAATACTCTCAGCTTGCTTGGAGTTTGACCTGTCTCCCAAACTAATTAAACTATATCTTGTGCACTCGTCTAGGAGGGGGGTAATGTTAACCCTTAAATGAACGAAGGTGGAAAATCCGAAAAAGCTAAAGTAGAAGACAAAGACAAAGGCCAAGGCTAAGAGAAACGGAAGACAAAGACGCACAAGGAGAAAACTCCTAAATGAGGGAGAAAGGCACGCAAGGAAAAGCACAAGTCAATACTTTAGTAAAAGAGCGCAAGCGCATCATGGTTTAATTCATGGAGCATCAGGCTCTCACCCGTGCAATTTGTAAATGTAGACGGGTGGTGAAAAGAAAGCTAGGAAGATAGAAGGACAATAGGAAAAAGGGCTTAGGCTACGGCCCACCATGTAAAAAAGGGGAAAAGGGGATGACCTCCCAAAAGGGATTTAGGGTTTTGTATATAAAGTTGAAAAGTGAATGAGAAGCTCATTCTTGTGTGTGGCGAAAAGTGGCTCTCCTCTTCTTCTTCTTCTTCTTCTTCTTCTTCTTCTTCTTCTTCTTGCTTGCTTGAGCTTGTGCTTGAGAGAGGGAATGTGAGAGTGTGAGGGAGTGAGTGTGTGAGGGTGAGGGACCGGGGAGGAGAAGCTCTCCATCTTCTCCTCTCTTCTTCTCTTCTCTTCTCTTCTCTTGGCTTGCTCGCGGCAATGGAGCTTGGAGCGTGGAGCTTGAGGATGGAGCTTACTTGAAGCTTGCACTTGGATCGTGGAGCTACCGGAGTGCGCGAGAGAGGAGGTAACTCAATCGGCATGGAGGTAAGCTCACTACACTCGTAGATATGGATGGCGCATCGGCTATGTGAGAGGTAGTCATTAGTGCTTGGCTTGGAACGCTTGAAACAATAAGTGGTCCGAGGGTCTTGGCAGTTGAGCGAAAGCTCCCACACGTGTTGATCTTCTCTTTGGAATGCCTATCCTTATCGGCTTGGTTTGACTATATTGTCGAGCACTGTAATCTCTTTCATTCTCATGTTTTGCTTGGACCATTAGGTTGAATAGAGAGATTTCACGATGGAGCTCTAAATCCTTTCGATGGATTGCCCGCCAAGGATACAAAGCCCTATCCTTGGATGTGGATGTTATGTTATAGCTATGTACTTCTAGATCAGTGGATTATGTAGTATGTTAAAAGCAAACATATCTGCAATATCAGATGTAGTCAAGTCAATTCTAGTAGATGGATGCAAAAGTAATGCATCATTCCAAGAGACTAGAGGATTGTCGAGAATTGATCAATGATCCAAGGTTCCATTCACAATCGTTGTCGAGAATTGATCGATGGTTCAAGATTCCACTCACAATCACTGTTATCATTTTGGAGTTCGAGATGGATGTATCAATTATGCTCAAGAGTTAAAGCTGTAACGGCTTTGCATTGAGAATTCATTTTGTGTATCTAGTAACAATGAGACCATGCATTTGTTTGTATTTGTTTGCAAGGTATAGTCAGCATTTCATTATCATCATGTTGACTCCGTGTTGTTGGCATGCAAGGATGAGAATAGTGCTTGACAAAGCCATTGTTACTTGTATTTATTCTGTAGATACATCGTTCTTTTGCGAGATGATAACATGATGTTGCATTGTGACTATATCATAGGATATGCACATTGATAGTGTTCCAAGATTATGCTTTCACATTATGTTACCCAAGATGATTCGAATTTGTGTATGTCGTACCAAGTTGTAGCAAAGGGTTTTAATGATGTTTTTCTATAAGCCGTAGTTTTCCTTTTTCTAAAAGTCTTGAAGGATGCCGTGTGACTTTGTTTTTGCGTAGCATATATTGATGTTGGTGAGAACAATATATTATTATTATTCAACTAGACTACATTTATTCATGAAAACAACATGCTATACTTTGTAATTACATATTCTTTTCAAAATTAAAATGCTATTTTATCTCTTTTATATGCGAGAATGATGATTTTTAATTATTTCACTTAATAGTAATTCAAATAAATAAATAAAATGAATAAATATTAATAATACTTTAAAAAAATAAAACAAAAAAACATGTTATATAGCATGCCAAAGAGTTGGCACATGTCTCTTTGTATTTAAATAATTATGGAGAAATGTGACATTCTCCCATTCATTCAAAATATGTCGTTTGTTCAAAAGAAATATGGTTTCGTTTTATCCAATACGCTTGAAAGATCATAACACTTTTGTTTTTCTATACATTCAAAAGATCATTTTCTTTTCCTTTTGTTTTAATATTTATTAATTTTATATTAACTACTACAAATACTACTAACACTACATCAGTCTAAGTAATTAACTAATAAGTCTACTTGAGATAACTCTAATTACTAATACTACTAATAAGTCTAACTAATTAACTACTACTAGTACTACTAATAAGTCCAACTAACATAAGTCTAACTACTGAAATAACAAGGATAGAAACTAAACCTTTTGCCATGTGACATTACTAATTACTATGTTTATTAGTTGATCTAAACCAACATTTACTAATTAATAACTAAGTAATGTTACTAATTTCTATGTTTATTAATTGACATGAACTAACATAATAACTAATTAGTATATTTATTACATTGATGTTAGTACGTTTATTACATTGATGTTAGTATGTTTATTACATTGACGTTTAACTAAGTAGTATGTTTATTACATTGATGTTAGTTCGTTTATTACATTGACATGATCAATTCGTTGGATATCGATGAGATACTATGAAATGACAAGATGAATGACGAAATCGACGAGACGAGAAACAATAACATCAACAATGTGCATCGACAAGACATATCGAGTAACCTGGATGGAGAGTTGATGCGTGATGGATGGTAGCACATGCAGCAAAGCGCCATGGAGTGCATGGAATTCCACGAAACAACACCTTGTGCAATCCTAAACGATATTATGTAAGCAAGAAATAAGCTTTTTAATAAACCAAGGAGCAATACATATTTGATAAGTGCCCATTTGTGAAGAAGACAGCCATCTATGGAGCATACCACATGGAGAAGGCCACCATAGAGCATGTGCCATAGAGCACGGAAAGAACGAGGATGGCCAAGAATGAGCTAGAGGACACCATCCTTGACCCTTGCCATAGGACGAGTATTATTGAGGCTGCAGACTAATAGTCCACAAAAGCATAGAGGTACGCTAAATGAAGTGAAGGCAAAAACAAAAAACGAACAACATGCTATACTTTGTAATTACGTATTTTTAACATTTTTAAAAAGCCAGTTTATCTCTTTTATGTTCAAGAATGATGATTTTTATCAATAAAAATAAAATGAATAAAAATCAACAATACTTTAAAATAATGAATAAAATTAATAAAAGTAATAATACTTTAAAATAATAAATAAACATGCTAAATTGCATGTCGAAGAGTTGGCACAAGTTTCTTCGTATTTAAATAATTATGAGAAAATGTGCCATTCTCCCATCCATTCAAAATATGTCATTTGTTCAAAAGAAATACGATTTCATTTTTTCTAGTATGTTTAAAAGATCGTTTCACTATTAATTAACTATTAACTACTACAATTACTATTGATACTACATAAGTCTAAGTAATTAACTAATAATACTATAACTATTAATATTACTAATAAGTCTAACTGCTAATACAACTAATAATTAACTATTAACTACTACACATATTATTGATACTACATAAGTCTAAGTAATTAACTAATAATATTACAACTACTAATACTACTAATAAGTCCAACTAACATACGTCTAACTTTTGAATAAAAGGGATAGAAATTGAACCTTTTACCAAGTAACATTACTAATTATTATGTTTAGTAGTTGACCTAAACTAACATTTATTAATTAATAACTAAGTAATGTTACTAATTTCTATGTTTATTAATTGACATGAACTAATGTAATAATTAATTATTGTGTTTATTACATTGACATTAGTACATTTATTACATTGGCATTTAACTAATTATTATGTTGATTACATTGACGTTAGTACATTTATTACATTGACGTTTAACTAGTTATTATGTTTATTACATTGATGTTAGTCTGTTTATTATATTGATGTGATTAATTTGTTGGATATCGACGAGACACTATGAAATTACAAGACAAGAAATGGCAACATCAACGTAACATACATCGACCAAATGTGTCAACTAACTTGGATGGAGAGTTAATGCATGATGGACAGTAACACATGGAGCAAAGCACTATGGAGTGCACAAAATGCCACGAAACAATACCTTGTGAGATCCTAAAGGATATTATATAAGCAAGAAAGAAGCTTTTCAATAAACCAAGGAGCGATACGTATTTGACAAGTCGCCATCTATGAAAAAGGCTGCCATCTATGGAGTACACCACATGGAGAAGGCTGCCATAGAGCATGTGTCGTAGAGCATGGAAAGAAGCACGATAGCCAAGAATGAGCTGGAGGACACCCTCCTTGACCCTTGCCATAGGATGACACTACAAGATATAGACCTTATACTGACGTTTAAAGCGACGAAAATACAAACAACAAAATTTTCCCCCTTTGTCGCAAAAAGCGCCGTTATTGACGACGCCATAGAAACGTAGCGACGCAAGCAGTAAATTTGCGACGCTCATAGTGAGGCCAATAGCGACGCGAGCAGTAAATTTGCGACGCAAATAGCGACGGTAACAGGGGAAAAAACATTTTGTGGCAAGGCAGAGAGCCATACAAAATAGTTTCTGCACTACTGCATAAAAAGCATTTGCAAACAAAAAGAATGTATACTGAAATCATAAAACTGATACATGAAATAAATACATGATCGCATAAAATGTGATTGGTACAATCATGAAAGGATATCACTAATACATAGAAAATGTCTACATAGATCAGGCGACTAAAAACTAAAGGTGTGTGAGCTCCAAGGATCCAAGGGCGAGCTAGAAATCCTCGTCCCCCAAAAGCTCGTCCCGCTGCAAAGGAGCATCGAATGGATTCTGCAGAAAAAGAAACAACATATCAATCCACCATACAATAATGCATTCAAATATCTCATGGTAACTACGGACAAGAAAGATGAGTGACTTATAGGGCTGTCGTGTCTATACAATCAGTCGATCAATGCATTGAGACCATGCCTCTCTGCATATCAAGTCTTAAGGCCTTGAGGATCGCGATTTGTAATGGAGTGTTGCAAAGAAAACAAAATGCTAACTGTTAGAAACATGATTGTCAGTACAAAGAATATTTCAAGAAAACAAATAAGCAAAACAAAAGAGAAACTTACAAAGTCCTTCAAATATGTCCTGTGGCTGCCACTCCCAAGATGATGCACCACTCCGGCCTCGAGTCGTGCCCTCGCCGCCTCCCGCTGACTCCAATGTCCTGGCGAATCTGTAGCCTCCTCCCTCAGTCGGCGCCAGTCGTCTGCATCTAACCACTCGGGCTTTGCAGCCCCACTCTTGATTGCCTTGCGTGTGTCGGATCGTCTATGTGACATGTATGCACGCATGCAATCCATCATCCAGCCCGTAGAGAATCTATCTACTGCGACTGGCACTGGAAACTCCTCATGCAAGGATGCTACTATGTAGTCCTTGCTCCCCTCCGATATGTTCTTCCAATGATCCAGGACGTTGTGTCGAAAAACTTGTTGGCACAACTCCCTCATGCGAGCCATCACCCTCCTCCCCTCATCATTCATGATGATGGCTCCTGACCTACTATTAACTAGGTATCCATAACCCCTAGGAGTCTACCTAAGATGGGTCCTCTCCCATCTCCGTCCACGCTCCTGGGCATATCCAGGAGACCCCTGTACATTCGGTGTACCGACGGGGGTACCCTCTCTCGGAGTGCCACTCAAAGGGGTGCCACCAAAGGGGGTGCCACCAAAAGGAATGCCACCAAAAGGCGTGCCACCTGTTGACGACTGCGCAAAAGCCAGAGTAACTAGAGTAGACGTTCCCACAGGTGTGACAAATCCTGGAGGTGATGCAGCTCCAGCTGAACGACAAGACGGAGATACCATGTCTGTGTCTCCACAGTAGCACCCCCTGATCCCGATGCAATCCCTCCCTCTGGCCCAAGTCGTGAGCGTCGAGATCGTCTACTTGAAGCTGAAGCATTTGATCACGCTAAAGCAGATCTAGCAGAGCGCCCTGACGAAGAACGAGACAGCTCCTGGTCTGCTATCTCTCTGAATCTCGCAAGATGATCTGGAGACATGCGTGCCATCATGTCCTGAAACTCCTCATCGCTCATCCCTCGACTCATCCTGAAAATGTCACCTGCACAGATAAAAAATGATAGAATAATCAATTTAAACTATACAAAGCACAGTAATATAAATCATTTTTGAAAAATCCCTCTTAAAATGCATATCTTATGTACCTTTATGGAAGATCTAAACAACGAATTGAGTAATACAATTCTCCAAGAATGAAGTATTCTATGGTCCCATGTTAATCTCCTGACACAACTCTGCATACACTGGAAGGTCGATAGACATGTCACCATAAAAGAACGAGTCTGCCTCGTTCTCAAAAAATTCTTGGACTTCTGTATTTCCATCATTGTTAGCCGATGCGGGCTCCAAACTTGCGGTGGCCTCCACCCCTTGTAATATCGACCCCTCTATTTGCATATTTTCTTCATCTATGCCTGGAACATCGCTTTGATCATATACTGTCGCACTTCGAGGAGTTGAAGGTATAACATACCACCATCGAGGTTGTCGGGGGTTTGGATAGAAGATTACCTATTTACAAACACGTACAAAGCAAGTTCAAACCATTGTGACATAAACCATGTCGTATTACAATTAGCAAGTAAATGACTCTTTGCACCTGTTCACAATGGGCCGGCAACACAAAGGTGTTGCGCAAATCCGTCCTTTTTTTTTCGGAATCTATTTCGAGAAATCTAGATAGACCTCGTCGAACTGTTGCTCTAGCTCCTCCAAGTACCACTTTGAACCACTGCACATCGAATAGTATCATGGAGAAGCTACGGTAATCCACCGTAATAATTCTTTGCAAGTTCCCAAAATACTCCATCTCATCCACAACCATGTTCGGATCCGTTGCTCATCGCCGGCTCTCTTGCTCAAACCTTGCCATGATACCACAGTTCATTGTGGAGTGCATTTTGTCAATACGCTCCACACGAAAATGCCGTCCACGCGACCAGCTGCACTATATATTTTGTACTGTACATTGAAACACTCAAATTAGATGTAGCAAGCAAATTTAGATACGACACATTCTAAACCCCTCATTACCTTTGGACTACATCCCCTCGAGAACTCCCACTCCTCCATTGAGACCTCTGTCCCTTCGCTGGATGCTGCGGTCAAGGCTCTATGCAACCATCGTGTTGACATAAACCGCGGCATCTCCTCCATGCCTTTGGGATATCAAATCGGTCTATGACGCGTACTGCGTCGGAATTCAGCTCGCGCTTCCTCTCGATCTTGCCTTGCAATCTGGTACTTGGCGAGCCACGTCTCCATGGAGGCATGGTACAACATACAAAAGCGATTCACCTTCTCTTCCATTGAGGCATCCATTCTTTTTTCTACCCCATTTCCAACCACCACATCTCCAGTCAGCCTATCATCGTCCTTCAGTGTCCATAGCATTTCATTGTTTGGTTCCACCGTTGGTAGCCATTGTGAGATATGCACTAACGCCTCTGACACCAACTAACCTTCCGCCATGCTACCTTCTAGACGAGCTCGTTGTCGCACAAAGCCTTTCAGGGTTTTCATGAAGCGCTCCAGGAAGAACATCCATCGCGTATGGACAGGTCCAGCAATCTCCACTTCGTCCACAAGATGCACAAGAAGGTGAACTTGTATTGTGAGCATGCTAGTGGGCAGGTATTTCTCAAAGAGACAAACCGTCTCCACTGCTCCCCGCCTCGCGTATTCAATAGAGGACGTCTTAATCTCTTTCTGTGAGATCCATTGCACCAAAGTTGACAACTTGTAAATGGCCCCGCGAATTTCTGGAGTAAGGCATCCTGCGATCGCGATCGGTAGGACAAACTGCCACAAATGAGAAAGCATTATGAATAATGGCCACTTTTCAAATTGCAAAATGCCCACGCTAATTACAATCCATTCTGTTCACAAACCTGACATATCTTATGCCAATCATAGGATTTTAGCCCCGACAATTGGTCATCTTTAGAAAATGTGGACCTGAGAGAATGCATCATACCCGTCGGAGTGCAGATAGACTTGATTACTTGCTTCACAATGCGCTCTTCTTTGGTAGACAAAACCCAGGGAGCGCGAGGAAGTTGCACTCCTCCTTCAGCACTCGACTGCGGCCAAAGCGCCTCCATCTTACCTACCTCCTTCAAGTCCATTCGTGACCCTATAATGTCTCTCTTTCCTGTGATGTGGTCCCATAGCAAGCTACCCACATTCTTGAAAATATGCATGGGATCCAACAAGTGGTTGACCTATAAGTGGGTCCAATATGGCAACTCGTAGAAAACTGAGAATCGTCGCATTTCATTTGGATGTGATTCCGGGTTTACCATTTTCAACTCATACCAGCTTGCAGCGTTCATACGTGCTGGAGGTCGTCTAAGAAAACCTTCCCTGAGTTCATGATCCTCCAGCAAGAAAGAGGCGTGTCCTTGATATACCATCTTCTTCATGGTTCGTGACCTTCGGGAGTCTAACTGTGGCCCACACAATGGACATGCATGATAACCTGAGGTAATTAGACCTGTAAGGCGAGCCACGACCTAGTGAATACTTGATTGAATGAAATAAAATATAGATATTACCAGCGAGAACGGAGGTCTGCTCACCTGAGCACTCTCCCAATCCCGGAAAGTCATGCATCGTCCACATGAGAATGGCTCGAATGTTGGCTGACCGCCAACCATCGCGCCTACTCATATCTTGCACAGTGACCCCCTCCTCCCACAAAATCTTAAGCTCATCGACTAATGGATGAAGATACACGTCCATATTTTTTACTTTGTAGTGGCCTAGCTAAGGATGAGATGTCCTTTCTTCGTAGAAAGCCATGGAGGGATGTTGTAGTTGACAAGCACTATAGGCCACACACTGTAAGAAGTTGAGCGCAGACCGAATGGGTTCACACCATCCATGGCGAGACCGAGCCGAAGATTCCTTGGCTCTCGCGCAAAGCCTGGGAAGGTAGAGCCAATGTGGCTCCATGCGCGCGAATCCGCTGATATTCGTTGAACTCCATCCGTGGACCTATTCTGCATATGCCACGTTGTCAAGCTTGCCATGCCAGACGTGAGAAACATGTGGTTTATGCGGGGGATGAGCAGAAAGTGTCTGAGAACTTTTTGAGGGATGGTTTGCCCTTGTAAGTCCTGTCGATACTTGTGAGCACCACACTTTGGACATGTCTCCATTGTCTCGTATTCATCTTGAAACAGTATGCAGTCGTTGATACATGCATGGATGTTATTGTAGTCCATGCCAAGCTTCCGTAAAACATGTCGTGCATCATCACGAGACTCAGGCATAGTATTTGCAAGTGGTAATATATGATATTTCAATAACTTGAAAAAAATCATAAAACACCTTGAAAAAGCACAAATGTTTGCAATAATATTGTTTAAAAAAAAAATCAATGAAGCATATGTGCAAGGTACCTGAATAACTCAGTCACACTCGTATCGCTCCAACCGTATTTTGCTTGCACACTTAAGAGTGCAAGCAATGTCTTCAACCGAGATACTCGGCACCCATCATATAATGGTATGGATGCTTCCTCTCTAAGCGGGTCAGATGTCTCAACATCCATGGGAATCAATGCATCGATCATTGCCTCCATCTCAGGCTCCAAGATTGTAGGTAGGTCGGGAAGGTTGTCTGTCTCCTTTGGCATTGACGGTATAGATGGGCCTTGCGAGTGGTGGATTGGCTCTTGCAATCCATCCATCGCACGTCCACGGAACTCTTCTAATTGGCCACAAAGGGTGCACTCCCCCTTGGGTCGAGACATCACCCCCTGGATAGAAAATTTGCCAACAAGACCCAATCTTATTGTGTATGGTTTTCAATTAGCTTGCGAGTACAATGCATGATTAATATTAACTTTAAATTACCGTTTGCTGAAAATCCGCAATCGCCTGATCAATGATCTCAGATTGAAACTCGCCAAATCGTCGTACGTGTTCTATAGACAATCGGTGTTTTCGTCTAATTGCCAACTTGCATTGAGAGCAAGGACATGGAACACGCTGATTAAGATACGTTTCGCGGTCTTGAACAATAAGACCTTCTTCGTTTTCCATCTTATCTACGTTACAGCAAACGAGACTTAAATGGATAGCTTTATGGAGATGTACGTCAAGTTGCAAGTTGACCATAAATCTTGCATTGTACATAGTAGTTGAGAGATTTTCCGATGTTATATCTCGGCCTTGTATCATGCTCAAGGATTTGTTTGTCCCGGTAGATAATTATTCGTTATTGTAAAAAACTGCACTAGAGGGCTTTGAGTATAAGTAATCCATTTTGAGCATCATTGAGGATCTCTTAGTCTAATAACAAATCAGTCTCAACAAAAAGCATCTTAGAAATGTGGTTTTTTTGTCCTAGGATCGCGTATTGAAATTAATGCCATCTATGAAATTTATCAACTATAGTAGTAAAATTTATTTCAATCAATTCTACTCATAGTCATAAGACCTGAGAGAAAATATCCTATACTCAATTTAAGGGATTATTCTTCTATAACAATACTTTTGGGTTCATTTTGATGAAGTACTGTAATGACCATTAGCTAGGGTATCATTTTCTTTTAGTCCTTCCGTTGACTAGTTGGCATGATTTCTAATTTGTTATGCCTATAAAGTTAATACAAAAACAATGAATTATGCATATCACAATTAGATCCCCTACTTGGACATTATGAAGGACATGACCAATTTTAAGCCATCTTAAAGAGTCACCAATGTACGTGGCCCATGGCAAAGCACATTGCATACCATTATCGATAAGTCTATTATCTTAAATTTCCTTCCCCTCCCTCTCCCTCTCTTTCTCTCCCTCTCTCTCACTCTCCCTCTCTTTCTCTCTTTCTCTCTCATTTCCTCTCCTAAACAAGCAAAAAAGAAAGTGATTCAAACATTAAACAAGCAAGAGGGAGAGTGAGAGAGAGAATGCACACACTCTCTCTCACCCTCACCCTCTCCTCTCCCTCTCTTTCTCTTTCTCTCCCTCTCTCATTTCCTTCCCCTCCCTCTCCCTCTCCCTCTCTTTCTCTCCCTCTCTATCTCTCTTTCTCTCTCATTTCCTAAACAAGCAAAAAATAAAGTGATTTAAACATTAAACAAGCAAAAGGGAGAGGGAGAGAGACAATGCACTCTCCCTCTCTTTCTCTTTCTCTCCCTCTCTCATTTCCTTCCCCTCCCTCTCCCTCTCCCTCTCTTTCTCTCTCATTTCCTCTCCTAAACAAGCAAAAAATAAAGTGATTTAAACATTAAACAAGCAAAAGGGAAAGGGAGAGAGAGAATGCACTCCCCCTCCCTCTCCCTCTCTTTCTCTCCCTCTCTTTCTCTTTCTCTTTCTCTTTCTCTTTCTCCCTCTCCCTCTCCCTCTCCCTCTCTTTCTCTCTTACTCTCTCGTTTCCTCTCCTAAACAAGCAAAAAAGAAAGTGATTCAAACATTAAACAAGCAAGAGGGAGAGTGAGAGAGAGAATGCACACACTCTCTCTCACCCTCTCCCTCTCCTCTCCCTCTCTTTCTCTTTCTCTTTCTCTCCCTCTCTCATTTCCTTTCCCTCCCTCTCCCTCTCCCTATCTTTCTCTCCCTCTCTATCTCTCTTTCTCTCTCATTTCCTAAACAAGCCAAAAAAAAGTGATTTAAACATTAAACAAGCAAAAGAGAGAGGGAGAGAGACAATGCACTCTCCCTCTCTTTCTCTTTCTCTCCGTCTCTCATTTCCTTCCCCTCCCTCTCCCTCTCCCTCTCTTTCTCTCTCATTTCCTCTCCTAAACAAGCAAAAAATAAAGTGATTTAAACATTAAACAAGCAAAAGGGAGAGGGAGAGAGAGAATGCACTCTCCCTCCCTCTCCCTCTCTTTCTCTCCCTCTCTCATTTCCTCCCCCTCCCTCTCCCTCTCTTTCTCTTTCTCTTTCTCTTTCTCCCTCTCCCTCTCCCTCTCCCTCTCCCTCTCCCTCTCTTTCTCTCTTACTCTCTCGTTTCCTCTCCTAAACAAGCAAAAAAGAAAGTGATTTAAACATTAAACAAGCAAAAGGGAGAGGGAGAGAGAGAATGCACTCTCCCTCTCTTTCTCTTTCTCTCCCTCTCCCTCTCCCTCTCCCTCTCTTTCTCTTTCTCTCCCTCTCTCTCCCTCTCCCTCTCTTTCTCTTTCATTTCCTCTCCTAAACAAGCAAAAGAGAGTGATTTAAACCTTGAACAAGCAAAAGAAAGAGAGAGGGAGACTCACCGATGAGATATGGCGAGCGTGGGGCGGCTTCTCTTTGCGATGAAGACTCCTCCTCTCCTTTGCGAACAACGGCGGCGGCGGCGGCAGCAAGTCTTTTTCCTCTCCTTCTCTCACACGGTCGCTCTCTCCCTCGCTCTCGCTCTCAATGGAGCAAACAAGAAATGAAAACCGCGCTCGGTTTCGGCCGCGTTTTTTCCCCGCGGCCCGTCGCTATTTGCGTTGCTATTTGCATCGCAAATCGCAAATAGCGACACCAATAGCGATGCCGCTATCCGCCATCGCTAATCGGCGTCGCTACTAGCCCAAATCCTTGTAGTGTGACTAGTATTGAGGCCACAGACTAATAGCCCACAAAAGCACAGTGTTATGCTAAACGAAGTGAAGGCAAAAACGAAAAATGAACAACATGATATACTTTGTAATTATATATTTTTTAAAATTTTAAAAAGCTAGTTTATCTCTTTTACGTGTAAGAATGATGATTTTCAATCATTTTGCTTAATAGTAATTCAAATAAATAAATAAATAAAAGTTAAAATAAATAAATATTAATAATAAGTTAAAAATAAATAAAATAAAAAATGCTATATAGCATGTCAAAGAGTCAGCACATGTCTCTTCGTATTTAAATAATTATGGGAGAAAGTGTCATTCTCCCATCCATTCAAAATATGTAGTTTGTTCAAAAGATATACGGTTTCATTTTTTCTAGTGCGTTTGGAAGATCATTATACTTTCAATTTTTCCATACATTCAATAGATTGTTTTCTTTTCCTTTTGTTTCACTATTTATTAACTATTAACTACTATAAATACTACTGATACTACATACGTCTAAGTAATTGACTAATAATACTACAACTACTAATACTACTAACAAGTCTAACAAACATAAGTCTAACTACTAATACTACAACTAATAATTAACTATTAACTACTACAAATATTATTGGTACTAGATAAGTCTAAGTAATTAACTGATTGTACTATAACTACTAATACTACTAAAAGTCTAGCTAATTAACTACTACTAATAAGTCCCCAACTAACATAAGTCTAATTACTGAAATAAAAAGGATAAAAACTAAACCTTTTGCCAAGTAACATTACTAATTACTATGTTTATTAGTTGACATGAACTAATATTTATTAATTAATAACTAAGTAATGTTACTAATTTTCATGTTTATTAATTGATATGAACTAACTTAATAACTAATTAGTATGTTTATTACATTGGCATTTAACTAATTAGTAGGTTTATTACATTGATATTTAACTAATTCGTATGTTTATTACATTGACGTTAGTTCGTTTATTGCGTTGGCATGATTAATTCGTTGGATATCGATGAGAAACTATGAAATGACGATATGAATGGCAAAATCAATAAGGAGACAAGAAACGACAACATCAACGTAACGTACATTGACAAGACGTGTCAACTAACCTAGATGGAGAGTTGATACATGATGGATGGTAGCACATGGAGCAAAGTGTCACAAAGCATACGGAATATTACAACACAACACCTTGTGGGAACCTAAAGGATATTATGCCCAGGGAGGTCACTCATAAATATATGTATGTATCACGTGGTTTTCAACATAAGCGATTTTTTAAATACCATTTTTACACATTTTTTACATATAGAAGGGTCCCATATAAAAGGGTTACTTAGAGATTGAATAGAAAAGGATTATATTTTATTGAAGAAAAATTTACAAATAAGAATATTTATAAATAGGCCTTGAACACACGTGATATAAAGGGTATACATATAGTGAACTACCCAGGATATTATGTAAGCAAGAAAGAAGCTTTTCAATAAAGCAAGGAGCAATATGTATTTGATAAGTCCCCATCTGTGAAAAAGGCTGTCATCAGTGGAGCACACCACATGGAGAAGGCTGCCATAGAGCATGTGTCGTAGAGCACGGAAAGAAGCAGGATAGCCAAGAACGAGCTTTGAGGACACCATATTTGACCCTTGCCATAAGACAAGTAATATTGAGGCCGCAAACTAATAGCCCACAAAAGCACAAAGGTATGTTAAAAAAAGTGAATGCAAAAATAAAAAATGAACATGCTATACTTTGTAATTATATATTTTTTAAACATTTAAAAAGCTAGTTTATCTCTTTTACATGTGATAATGATGATTTTCAATTCTTTCGCTTAATAGTAACTCAAATAAATAAATAAAATCAATAAACATTAAAATGAATAAACATTAATAATACTTAAAGAATAAATAAAATGCAAAGATGTGCTATATAGCATGTCGAAGAGTTGGCACGTCTTTTCGAATTTAAATAATTATGGGAGAAAGTGTCATTCTTTCATTCATTCAAAATATGCCCTTTGAAATACAATTTCATTTTTTCTAGTGCATTTGAAAGATTGTTATGCTTTCAATTTTTCCATATGTTCAAAAAATCGTTTTCTTTTTCTTTCGTTTCTCTATTAATTAACTATTAACTACTATAAATAATACTAATATTACATAAGTCTAAGTAATTAACTAATAATACTACAACTATAAGTCTAACTAACATAAGTCTAACCACTAATATTACAACTAATAATTAACTATTAACTACTACAAATACTATTGATACTACATAAGTCTAAGTAATTAACTAATTGTACTACAACTACTAATACTATGCTCCCCATCTATTTTGTTATTGTAGTGACCTTGAAATTGTATAACTCTTATAGGGAACCCTAAATTGGTTCTTTTTACCATCAAATTACTTTCATGACACATGCATGTTTAATGATAAGTTCATATTGTTTTTTGATGATTCTATGTAAGTACCTCTAGTTATAAGGTATCTACAAGCTCTAAGCTCGTCGATGCCTAAGTGATGGAGCAAAATCATGCTTGGCTTATTTCACCACTTGACTAATGGAAATGAATATTGACATCATTTAAAAAATACTTGAGAGATGAAATGATAACATACAAGAAAGCAAGATCAAGTTATTCCAAACACTCTTTTTTTTTAAAAAGGGCAATGCTCTCGGGCACAATAGTGCATCCTTGTTGTTTTGAAGTGATGCCAAGTTGGGCTCGTCTAGGTGGCCACTTTCATCATAGCTCTTGCACATCAACATTATTGTCACTTTGGAAAAAACCCTTTTTGTTAGTCACATGAGTTGTTGTGCATGTCATTTATTCTTTTTGTTTTATATATACTCTTGTATTCTATTATAACTAGCATTCCTTGCATGTTTCCTGTGTCTAGAACACTATTTCGCTTCGTGCCACAAAGCGGGGTGCAAGAGAAGAGAAGTTGTCGTGCGATACTTCACTTCCATATTGCATGACATTATCTCCCCTCACTTTTTCCACCACACATTGTATTTAACTCTCCTTAACTTCGCATGACAACTTCAGTTTTCTCTTTCCTTCATTTTTCCTTCTCTCTCCCTCTCCTTTTTTTCATTTTTTTCTCTTCTCTTTCTTGTCTTTTCCTTCTCTCCCTTTTATTCCTCTCTCTCTCTCTCTCTCTCTCTCTCTCCAAAGATTTGTTTTCTCTCTCTCTCTCTAAAATTTTCACATTTTCTAATTCTCTCTTTCTCTAATTTTTGTTGTATTTATCTTTCTCTCCAATTTCTTCAACTCTTTTCACTCCAAACTTTTTATTCTTTTTAAAACTTTATCTCTCTAAGTTTTTGATTCATTTATTTTTGTGCATTTTTTCCCTCTCTCTCTCTCTCTCTCTCCCCCTTAAAAATTTCACTTTTTTCTAATTCTCTCTCTCTCTCTCTCTCAAGTTTTTTTCTCTAGGTCCCTTTTCTCTCTCTTCTCACCTCTCTCTCCCCCAAAATTTTTAACTTTATTTATTTCTCTCTCCAAAATTTTGTAATTGCCTCTTTAAATCATTCCCTCTCTCTAAATTTTTAAATCCTCTCTCTCAATATTTTAATCCTCTCTTTCTTTGATTTCTTTAATTCTCTCTCTCTCTCTCTCTCTCTCTCTCTCTCTCTCTCTCTCCAATTTCTTTAATTCTCTCTCCCTCTGTGAAGTTTTCTCCTCTCTTCCTCTCTCTTCCCCTACCTCCCTCAATTTTTTAACTTTTATATTTCTCTCTCAATATATTTTTATTCTCTTTAAATCTTTCTCTTTAAAAATTTTAATTATCTATCTCTCTGATTTTATTTAACTTTCTTTATTTCTCTCTTCAAATTATATATATATATATATATATATATATATATATATATATAACTTTTTAATTTCTCTCAAAAATTTTCATTCTCTTCAAAACTCTCTCTCTAAAAATTTTAATCCTATCTTTCTCTCATTTTTTCATTCTCTCTCCCCCAATTTTGTAACTTTTTTATTCTCTCTCCAAAAAATTTATTTCCTTTAAATTTTTGTCTTCAAAATTTTTAATTATTTCTCTTTCTTAAATTGTAACTTTTTTATTCTCTTTCCAAATTTTTAAATTTTCTCTTTAAATCTCTCTCTCTCTCTCTCTCTCTCTTTATCTAATTTTGTATATACCTCTCTAAATTTTTATTGTATTTATCTCTCTCTATATATCTCCAATTTTTTATTCTTTTTAAATCTTTCTCTCTTTAAGTTTTTTTATTCTTTTGCTTTTGTGCAAAATATCACACACACACACACACACACACACTCTCTCTCTCTCTCTCTCTCTCTCTCTCTCATTTCCTCTCCCTTTCCTTCCAAACATTTTCCTCTTTCTCTCTCTCCCCCTAAAATTTTCATTTTTTTATTCTCACTCTCAACTTTCTTTATTTCACTCTCCACATTTTTAAATTTCTCTTTGAATAAATAAATAAGGAAATAAATCTCTCTTTATAAAAAAACCTAATAGCTATGTGCTCTCTCTCTCTCTCTGTGGTGATGCCTGCTTGGCTTAACTACCACCATCTGTTAATACAGTTAACATCTGATAACTAGTGTTGCCACCTCCTATTTGGCATTGTCAAGTGCTCATTTGACATGGAGCACAAAGAGAGAGAGAGAGAGAGAGAGAGAGAGAGAGAGAGAGAGAGAGAGAGAGAGAGAGAGAGAGAGAGAGAGAGAGAGAGAGAGAGAGAGAGAGAGAGAGAGAGAGAGAGAGAGAGAGAGAGAGAGAGAGAGAGAGAGAGAGAGAGAGAGAGAGTTATACTAACGTCTACGAAAGGCCAAGGTGGCCTATGAGACCAAAATGTTACATACAAAATGTTTGGGAAACTTTCCAAGTCCCTGCAAAGCTACCATCTAATGCTATGATAAACTAATTGAATAGGTTTAAGGTGGTATATAGGATGGGTACAATTCATATGTGTTCCAAGTATGGTGTGAAACTGCTCATGGAGTTTGGTCATCCTAAAATGTCCTACATGGGTCTATCTAACATCGAGAGTCTGAATCGGCAAGGTAGGGCCCTTCGGTGGCAACGTAGTATCCCTTGTATCCTCGACATGTGCCTCCTACGGGGGTAGGGGCCGGTTGGGCGTGGGCGCCGAGCTTTGCTTCTTGCAGTGGCTATGGCTAGGGTGGTCCCCCACTACCGAGAGGTCAGTGGGGTTGGTGGGGGCTCAGGGGTGGGAATGGTAGTTGGCTCTCGGTAGAATTCTATGAGTAGGCATTGGACGGCTACATGTCTCTGCTTCGAGGTCCAGAGGAGGTGGTCTCTGTGACGTCGTATTTCCAGCAGGAAGAGCCCAAGGCATCTCTAGTCCTTGAAATCCATCACTCTAGAGAGTGGCTTGAATCCTTCTTTGAACAAGTAGTGGAAGCGTCCTCGAATGTCATAGGACATTGGGCACCTGCATATGTAGTGTTCTTCTGTCTCTAGCTTGAGTTGGCAGATTTGGCTGATTCGATCTTCTAGGGGGGGGGGTGGGCCCCGTATCTACCTGTCTCGACCCATAGCTGGTGTGAAGATGTAGGATCTGTCCGATGGGGCTTCTAACTCCATGGGACAAGTGTGTGTCCACGTAGCTTGGGCGGGTAATGAAGCTGTTTGGAGAAATGTGCAGGAAATGCTCTCGGTAGAAAGCCTCTTTGTCCCTTGGTCTTCTATAGGAGTCACCCATGTCTTGGCCGTGTATAGCTAAATGATGTTCATTCTAATGATATGGTTCACCTCCTCCCGGCTGAGCTCCAGGTGGGGGCAATCTAGGTTGTATTGTAGAGGGGGGAGGTGGTCCATGCGTAGGCCATGTAGCCGTAGCCAGGCCTCTGTTCAAGCATACCAACATTCAGTGTCCCCTTGCAGTGATAGTTGTTTGGACGACTCCAGCGCGAGTTTGGGGTATTGATGCCAGGGCAAGTCCCATAGTCGGTGCAAGAAGGCCACTGTTTGGAAGAGGGCCTTAGCTACGATGGGCGGTGTCCCCATCTCTGCTATGATGATCTTGTGTGGCACATAGGGCTTGCTCCGAATCATCCGTGAGATCATAAGTACCAGGGGTCTCTCCATCTGCTCCCATCCCTCATAGGTGGCCTCCTCTTGAGGCAGTGACTGGTCTTGTGTGGCCCTACTTGTGTGTTAGAGACCGAATCCCCATATGGGAGCCCCGTATAAGAGTGCTGGTGTGACTAGAATGTCAAATAGCCAAAGCTTTGTACGAGGCTCCTAGAATTGTATGTGGACACACTGGTTTTCCATGGATCGAGGGCTACATAGCCTCGTGTCAATCTATCTTCTACTGCCTTTCTCAAAGTGAATCTCAGTCCTGAAAATGCAATACCCAGATAGACGTGTCTTTGGACCACTTCCACGGTTTTCCACCGTATGTGAAGGGGGTTACTGATCGTCGAATCCATTGGGTTGAAGTGTTGAACACCATGACCTTGGTCTTCCCCAGGTTCACGGTGAGGTCTTTATCTTGGCAAAAGGCCCATAGTGCCTTCAATTGGAGTTGTAGCCCTTTGGGTGTGTTGGAGATGAGAACTATGTCATCCACATATAGTAAGATGGGTATTAGTATCCCTCCTAGGCTAGATCCCTCCCCTACCAATCTATCCATGTACTCTGATATCTCATCAATGTAGAGACTAAATAAAGTAGGTGAGAGTGGGCATCCCTATTTAACTCCAATGGTGTTGGTTATCTCCTTTGACAACCCCCTGGTGTTCACACTCGGCCCGTGACCGATTCTTATAGTGCCAATATCCCCCAACACATTTCGGGCAGGACCTCCAGTTCTTGTTGTCTCTTCATGAGCCTGGCTCATGGTATCGTGTCGAAGGCCTTGCGGAAGTCCACGAAGCAGTAGTATAGCCACCTCTTGTGTGCCCTTCCCTCCTCTTTAATGGCTCTAAGTGTGAGGATATGGTCAAGAGTGGAGTACCCCCTCTTGAACCCTGCTTGTCTAGTTGCTCAGTGCTGGTATTGCTCCGCCCACTTGTTCAGCTCAAGGTCCAGGATGGATCCATAGAGCTTGGCCAGTGCATGGCCAACCATGACTATTTGGTAATTCATGGGGGCCATGGGATCTCCAGCCTTTAGGATAGGTATTATGGTGTTGGCCGACCAGTTGGCAGGGAAGCCCTCACCTAAGGCTCAATTGAACATGTGGGCTACAAGGGGTGCAAGTACGTCCCGGGCATGGATCAAGTGCTTTGCTACTAAGCCTTCATGGTTCGAGGCTCGTCCATTCTGTAATTTGTTGATGGCATCTCAAACCTACTCCATTCTAAAGAATGTAGATGACTCAAGTCTGCTCCTTGGTAGTCGGGGCAGCAGGGGCTGCTCGGGTATTTGGTATAGTGAGGTCACATATGCATGCCATGTGTCCGGAGAGGTAATGGGTGTCTAAGCACGGGGCTCCTAGAATGCCTTCCATGCCTCCTTGCTGTCTTGTGCCAAGAATAGCTGGTAGAATTCACATTCCACTTTGGATAGGTAGGCCCGTTTCTTCCTTTGTATGAGGCGACGGAAGATCAGGCGTGCCTGTTTGTGCGTGTGTACTCCCCACGCTTCATCCTGTTGAAGACGGAGCCAGGTTTCCCTACACTCTATGTCCCACTAGCTATTCTGTGGGACATTCTTGTTCGGAGGGGAGGGACCGGGGGGTGTGTGGGGGAAGTACTTGGCAGTCGAGGTGTGGAGTGTTCCCACTAGTTGTGCTATGATCTCGTCCAAGGGTGAGTAGGGGTTCATTTCCTGTAGGCTCCAATAGAGGTGTGGAGTGTTCCCGCCACAGTTGTGCTATGATCTCCTCCAAGGGTGAGTAGGATTTCATTTACTGTAGGCTCCAATAGAGGTGGTAGGAATAAGCGCTCACAATTAACTTGGTGAACTGGTACCTGGGGAATCTTGGGAGGCTGCTTGCTGGGGGGTTGGGTCATGTCTATAGATGATGTCAAATTGCAGGTAGGCATGGTCGGCGGCCACTGCGAGTGGGTGGGGTGATTTTCTGAACGGCTGGATGTCAAGGATAAGTGATACAGACCCGAGTATGTGATCCACTATGCTTGCTCCCAATTTGTGGGTGCTCCTAGTGCCCCTCGTTTGTTGCAATTAGCCACATGCTTATGTGGGAAGCACGTGAGGGCGTCCGAGCCCAGCCATCTGTCTAGCCCGTTGAGGATGGCTAATCCGTGCGCGCCACCTAGTGCCAGTAGGTGGTCACCATACTCTGTGCATTCAGCTCTATCTTGTGATGTACGGTTGAGCCCTGTCTCCTCCAGTGCTATCTCTTTCTATATGTGGTTTTTGCTCTCGAAGAAGGGAGTCTGTCTCTGTGTTGTGCGGGCATTGAAGTCTCCGGCCAACATGTCATCCCCCAAGTTGGAGTAGTGCATGATGTCCTCATACAGTGGTATGTATGGTGACTCCCCCTTCTATGGCACGTATGGGGAGTGTGCTAGGGGAAAGTAGCACACCGCCATGTAGATGTCTCGAGGGCGATTTGTGTGTATCTAGATCCACATGAACTGGACCTCCTCGTCTTTCCGCATGACTTGCACCATGGCTTGTAACTCCTCCTTGTACAACATTGCGACTCCTTCGGACCCTTGGGGTCCCTCCTTTTGTTCGGGCTTTAGGGTAGCATGCCGTCTCCCATTTGTATCCTCTCACTTTGGGTAGGTGTGTGCCTGGGCTTTGGTGGGTGTCTGTGTATAGGATGATATCCTTGTCGGTGAAGGTCTCTTGGAATAGTCATGTGTCTATCTTCATAGCTCAGTTGTAGTTCCATACTGCAAACCTCAAGTGGGTCTCATAGGCTGCGCCCCGTCACTGGCGTTTATCTTTGATTATGACCCAGCTGTCTCGGTATATTGCCCATTTCCCTGCTTTGAGTGCTTTGAGGAATTGTGGCATGCATTCCTTATGGTGTGCCACCTATGCAAGTGTGAGGTCATCCTCCAGATAGACCTTTTCGCCTTTTAGCGCTGTCCTTTTAGAGAGGAAGACTTGTCGAGATTCCAGGTTGGCGATTTTGAGGATGAGAGGTTGGAGAGAGAGAGAGAGAGAGAGAGAGAGAGAGAGAGAGAGAGAGAGAGAGAGAGAGAGAGAGAGAGAGAGAGAGAGAGAGAGAGAGAGAGAGAGAGAATACTGTCTTGACAGTTGGCTCCCTACTGTGGCCTCTCGCCGCCTGAGGGGCTCTCGTGTCACCATCCTCCTACCACAGTATAAGTGTCGAAGAAGCTCTCATGTTGCCATCCACCTTGACTACCACACTATAGCTGCTAATGGTTACTTGCTCCCAACTAGTTGGTTGCTGCCCCTCTCGTGTGCAAGAGAGAGAGATGCCCATCTTGCATGAGAGAGAGAGAGAGAGAGAGAGAGAGAGAGAGAGAGAGAGAGAGAGAGAGAGAGAGAGAGAGTGTGTGTGTGTGTGTGTGTGTGTGTGTGTGTGTGAAAGATCACCATGTTGCTTCACTCTGTAAAAAGGAGACAGGAAGCATGCAAGAGAGAGAGAGAGAGAGAGAGAGAGAGAGAGAGAGAGAGAGAGAGAGAGAGAGAGAGAGAGAGAGAGAGAGAGAGAGAGAGAGAGAGAGAGAGAGAGAGAGAGAGAGAGAGAGAGAGAGAGAGAGAGAGATCTTCATTTATGTGCAACTCCTTGGTTCTTGTGTACACTCTTACACTTGGTAGACACTTCCTTCCCCCTTCATAACTTGTACTGCCTGTACCAAATATCCCCGTCACAATGCTCTAATCACCCCATTAAGTGATGCACTAGGAATACTGGTCTCTAAATGGTCTCATGGCCATGCTAGATCATCATCAACACTTAAAGAAAAGTGAGTCATTAATTTATTGACATAAATTTACTAAATAGAGAATGTGTAATAAGCAATCAATTTAGTGACACTTTCAATGATTCATCGCATCAAGATGAGCCAACAACCAATAGGATTTTGGATACTTAGAGCACCCTTCTCTTTTTTAGCCTTGTGCTCTATCTTGGCTATTGTATATAACTTATTTTTATACACATTTTTTCCCTTCATTGTATATATCCCACATTCACTACAAGATACAAGCCACATGTTGACATTTAAAGCAACAGAATTATTCACCCGAAAAATTATCCTCGTCATTTGCTAAAACATTTGGTATACACATCTCTACAAAATCATCACTATTTGCATCGCTCTTTGTGCTTGGGAGTCCACCCTATAAAACATGTAAGATGCCATTGAGTTCAAAGAAAATGATATTTTATTTGGTAAAATTTACAAGATTATATTTATCAAATGGATTTTTAATTATAATATTACGAAACACATAAGTTTAGTAAAGTAAACGGGGTCATTTAATGGTCTTATACCATGTAAAGAAAGGGTATTTCTTAATACCCTTTGCATACACGTTATATAGGTGATTTCTTCTAGGTGGACCCTCCTAGAATTTGTGATAAAAATAGCAACACATATTGCAATGCATATACTAATATGTGCATATTTATTTGCAATGCTAATAGTGATGCCTTTTGCATAGGAAAAAAAAATGGGCGGCAAAGCATACATACATGCCACCCTTCTAGCCACATGTGTTGAACAATTTTCAATAAATCATTTATAAGTTGAGCATACAACTGTTGTCAAAACACATACATTTGAGATACTAGAAGAAAAGGGTTCATTGATTCAATTTTCAAATAAGTACAATATCGACAATCATATCTCATAAAACTACATGAACTAATAGGGAGTAGAATCCAAAAAAGACAAATGCATCAATAAATATTGCAAAATGCAAGTCTATACAAAGGACTAGAAATATATTGAAGGAAAATATATTGAAGGAAGCCTACATAGAAAGAGCTTGCATGGACCATAGGGCCAAAATACAAAGGGATGCACAATTCATGAATCCAAGTGAGTGCTACAACTCCTCACTGTCTAAGAGCTCGTCATGACGCAATGGAATGTCGAATAGACTCTACAATATTAAACAAACAAAGATTAATCTACATTACATAATACATCACAAAAAAATAGAAACTAAAAGTAGGAAAGAGGCATGACTTAGGAGATCATCACACGCATATAATCTATTGATGAGAGAAGTGAGACCATGCCTCTCCATATACTAAGTCTCCAAGCTTGTGGAATCGCAGTTTGTGATCAAGTGCTACAAGAAAAATAATGTAACATTATTAGTACAAGTAGTATACCAAATAAGAAAGTGAACATAACCAAAAGAAAACTTACAAAATCCTCCAAATAAGTTCTATGTCCACTATGCCTAAGATGATGCACAACCCCTCTCTCCGACCATACCTCCCCACCTCCTGTTGTTATTGCTGTCGTGGTACATTTACAAACATGGAGTGGATGATAATTGTGGTACTGAAGATTATAATGATCGTGGTTTGAGAGAAGAGGATGATCATCTTGTAGGACATATATATGATAATGCCATCACACACGAGGATGATCATGCCATTGGTGATAATGATCATGATGAGCATATAACAACACTCGTAGTAAGGTCGATCTATTTGTAGGTTAAATATCGGTATGGACATTGAAGTAGCTAGTTTGACAAGGGTTGATCTTATTGAGAATGACATCGAATCCTATATACATCTTAAAAAGTTTGTAAAATGCCACCTCCTTTGTGTCAACTCTGTCTATGAGTTTAAACATTGGTATTGTTTAAGGTAGGGTTGATGTCAATGAAGAGTTTAATTAAGTAGTACACATCTAGCTTTAAATAACGATATTGAAACTCTAGTAGGTATTTTGGCTAGGAAGGATGGACATCAATCAAGACATACCCATGTTTATGCTAACAGTGAACTGTGCATCTATACTCGCATCCTTGTACATGCCATGATGATGTAGATCCCAACATGATTATAAGTGCACGTGTGCTTACTTTCTAGTGCAGTTCTTTATATAAGGTTTTATATGGCATTGTAAAGGTGCCTACAAATGCAATGCAATAGCATGCCCCTTGTCGACATGAAAACCCAATGTCTTGTATTAGTGCAATCCTTGGAACCCATATAGTCCTACATCTTCACCATGAACTACCTCCACTTTCAAGTGGTAATATCATTCGCCTATGCACAAAGCTCGTACCCTTGATGGGTGAAAAACGTATAAGTTGTTCCACTAAGAGCCTAGCGGAGCACTATGCACTCTCATGTTGGACAGCACTGAGCAGTGTGCCGAGAGTAAAACATGTATGTTTCACGCTTTCCCGCGCGTTTTCCCGTGCACGATTCAACCGATGACTATTTGTTTTTCCTAAGATGCCATAAGGCCGGCCCGAGAGAGAGAGAGGGGGGGCGGGGGGGACTCGGGAGATTTGGGAGACGGGACATGATTGTCTTTTTCTGCCACCCGTCATCCACACATCCCGTCACATGGGCCTCACCTACGTGTCCCACCATCGTCTCTCCTGCTGACGCTCTCACTTATCCTTAGCACAAAAGAGTCGCTCTCCTGCTTGTTTCCTTTCTCCCGTCTCTCTTAATAGTACCATGTGCGTGCCATATCCAAGCCCCTCTTACAACTTATAGCACAGGGCACGCTCCCAACTGATCATTCTCTAGATCAGCTCTCTTACACGTCTCTAGACTCTGGCAACACACACACACACACTCTCTCTCTCTCACCTCTTCCCTTATAACTTTGATCATACCTGACCATGTAGCTAATTTGGCAAACCCACACTCGGATGGATGCAGCTTACACTCGCATGATAAGTCTTCCCAGTTAACCCGGTCACACATCCCTTTGATTGGACCACTCCAAGTCATGTTTCCATCATCACAATTTCTCTTAGCTGGCCATGATACTCATTCTCACCGCCGCACACAGCTACTGCACCAGCCTGCAGGATGTAGAAATTGCTGTGCTGCAACTGATCATTCCTCGGGTACAGATTATTGCGGCCATGGTCAGGACCTTAGCGATCGTGCAGTAGGATCATCACCTAGTATTAACGAGCCGAGTTCCATGTGCTTAAGAGCTATGGTGGAAGAATACATGGAGGGGAACGAGGGTGATGCAGATGCGTATAACAACCTGGTATCAGGCCGGGTTGAAGGTACTACAGAGGCGGCCATGTTTCCTTACAAGAGGGCCATCAAGGTAATTACCAGTAACTCAGCTCCTTAGGACGATATCAGGAAATGTGCTAGCTAGGTAGATCAGCGATGTATAAGATGCGACCTTACTTGCGGATGATATGATCGTTGGATTGAATTTGACAACGTTATGTATTGCGTGGGAACATTATCTACACTACTGCAGGAGATAGAATCCATTCTCAAATCAGGCGACGCGTCCACAAAGCAGCTGCGGGAGCACGTCGTCAGAGCCCTTGATGAACCGACTGCTTCCTTCGGTACTCCCTCTAATTGTCGCTACGAACACAATTTGATGCGGCGGAGCGATATAAGCAGTGATCACAAGATCAGGCTTCTCCTTGTCAAGCGCTTAAAGAAGTTGGGGTACAAAGCAAGCATTTGCAAGACTATTAAGCCCAGCTGCCAAAGGGGAGGGGCAGTTAACGGACTACCACTAGGTGGGTGACTTCGTGTAACTGCAATTTCATTTTCTAATGTGGGGAACTCTTTTTTTAAATTAAGAAAAACTAAAATTTGTGTGAATAGATTTATAATGTGCCTTGAGGGATGTGGGATTCAGGGAAGTCACTCGCGCCTACCACTGATTGTTGGCTTGGGAAACTCTATCTTAAAAGTAGTAGTCATCTTTATTGCAAGGGAACTTTGATGTTTCAATAGCATGTGTTGTAGATACTTAGAGAGACTTCTCATTAGCCCTTTTCAAAACGCATAGGAGCCAAAAAAAAAAAGAAGCAAAGATCCTTGACATACATTCTTGTTTTATGTGTTTTGTAGGCAAAAGTTACATAACTAGGCTGATTGTTTAAAATTGCCACATCCTATAGCCAACAAATCTACATATTTGGACGTGGGCAGGCTAAAGAAAAGATCATTTTGATGGTGACTAAAATTTAACTTCCCTTCCGCTCCTTGCATGGAGAGGAGATGGCTCTGTGCATTGTGCCTATTTCAAAAAGGACCTATGAGAAACCCCTCTTACCCTTTCCAATAAAATTAACATGTTTATTCTAGTTCTAGCATTTTGCTTAGGACTAGGACATGCGTAGAGTTGACTTACACAAGTCAAACATAGTTGTAATTTCTACCTTCAAAAGCGAGGAACTTAGAGTACATTTGGTACCCTAAAAAATAAGGGTGCTACATTAATTGCATGTCAAAGCTTATGTGACAATGTCATTTAGATATTTGATCTTGCTTTGCATCATTGCTACAAAAAACATAAGTTTACTATAATCTCACCTTTAAATTTTGAAATTTACATCTAAGATCACTCTTTAAATTTTGAAATTTACATCTAAGACCACATTTAAGAGATGAGGAAACCATCAATGTTTGAAGGGTTTTAGTACAAAAACTGTCAAAGATAGCACTGTATTACAGCTCTCAATTTTTTTCATTGAAATGTTTTTCCCCATTCAAAAAAAAATCTCGTACATATCTCTCATTGCCTAGCATATCAAGTTTCCCTATTTCTCTCCTCTCCATAGCCCAATGTTGTTGGTTTGAGCTATGGGTCAAGTGTTATCTAGATTTGCATGTGGCCATTAATCATCAATCCCATTTATGAGGAGGCTCATGTACGAGTGTGCTTGGGTGCTTAACATCATCATTGAAAATATGCTAGGTTTGGGGTGGCTTTGACAAGTTCTTTGCATGTACAAGTGTCAACCTCATAATATTATTGCAAGAACAAGAGCATAGATCTCCCAAAACTAAGGTGGGAATTACAAGTTTTGCTTATGCAATCCTTCTCATATTTATGAATGTGGAGAACTCATGATATTGTATGGCCCCAAGAAAGAGGGATTTATACATAAGATCAGATTTGAAGTTTCATGTGAATATATATTGTATCGTTGGGGATGAAGGGTGCTAGTTTTGAACTCACACCCCCCTCCAACTCAACCCACACTCAAACTACTACCCCAAGACCCCTTTGGCTCATTTATAAAGTTTGTCCATGTATGTATCGTTTATCTCTATATACTAACATGTTTGAAATTTGTTGTATATATGTAGCATGTATGTCTATATATGTATATATACATGTTGTATGAGCGTATGATGTGATTGTGGGATTCGCATTGAACTTCTTTTCGATTTGATCAGTAACTGAAATGGAGGGTGTACTGCTGGTGCAGATGAACATGAGTACGTGGATGTCCTGGTCGAGGATGAGCTGGATGAGTCAAGGGCGGGGTTTGATGGGGGGCGAAGCGGGTCGAGGAGTGATGGTGGTGGCAGCAGCAGCAGTAATGATGAATTAACAGAGAGGCGCGCCGATGGTAAGAATGCCGATAAGATGATGAAGCGAACGATGAAGAAGGGAAGGGTGATAATAGAGGTGGGCATGCGAGACCAGTTCAGGGTGGCGCGGCCATGCGAGGGGTACGGGGAGCTGCTGCAGGCGGTGCCGGAGCTGTTTGTGGGCGGGGCGGAGGCGCTGCAGAGGCTGGTGCGCGTGATGGTACGGGCGGCCCGGGCGTCTCTAGAGGCCCAGGGCATGCTCGTGCCCCCCTGGAGGTCTCTCTCCTTCATGCTAGCCAAGTGGCTCTCCCCTTCCTATCACCGACGCACTAGCACCTCGCCGTCGCCGTCGCTCCGGCAATCTGATTTGCTGTCCGTCCAACCAGACGCGGCTGCAACCGCATCTACGGCTCATCTGAATTTTGATACGCCTCTCAATATTCAATATGCCCCTGCATCATCGCACCACCGTATTGCAGCAGCGCCTCAACCGTCCTTGCCACCACGCATGAAAACTGCCTGTAATACCGCGACCCGTGCAGCGCACCTTCCTACGACAGATGATCGGATTCTGATCCGTGACAGTCAAGCCATGAACGCAGAGCTCCGTTGCAGGCGTCGCCTCGTTAACACGAACATGCTGCAGTTCGCCTCAACCGCTCCCAGCCCTAGTGGCCCTAGTAGCAGGAAGTCATCAAGAAAGGTCGCAGGAGCGCTCGCCCTCGCCTTGCAAAATGTGCAGCCTGCCGGGCCAGCTAACCACCACCAATATAACACCAACAGTATCAGCGATCGTAATGTGTTGTTGACCCATCCCTATTCTCGAGCTCTGACGCAACCCGATCCATTCCCTCGTCACTGCAACAATACCTTCATTGCAGCCCAATAGAAAAATAACATCCCAGTTCTGTACACAGCTAACCGTTGCGGTCAATGCAGCCGTTTTTGCCAAAATCCTTAATCAAATCCTATACAAAGTCCATCATCATATCCTTCACAATCAGGTCCTTAGGAGTTACCTCGGTTGATCATGTTTAATGTTTAATTGACCCTTCATTGGGCTTGTAGACTTGGTAGACCTTGATATCCTACCATTTTGTACTTTGACCTCATTGTGCTACCATTTAGTTGCAAGCCAATTTTCTATTTAGTGAATTCAACAAATGTCTCACCTTGACTAAAACAATAGTCACAAGAAACAGTATAGGTGAAACGTAATGGATAAGCAATGCATCCTTCACCGAGGAAAATATTTTTCTAGATTTCTTGCAAATTCTATTTTTCAAACAACCAAATATTACATGAGCAAACAATATGCAAGTATAGTTGCTCCCTTCTCTTAAGAATATTTGTTTAGATTTTGCAAACAAAATAAAGAAAAACATAAAACACGACTTTTCAAAAGCCCTCAAATTTAAGGCATTTTTGAAGAAACTTTTAACTTGTATAGCAATGGAAAAGCTAGATAAAATTTTGTTCATCTTCTTTGATGTATTTTACTTGTATAATTATTACTTTGATGTTTCCATATGTATCTCTTAAAATGGGTCTATTCATGAGACCAAACAATCACTACAACAAAAAGGCTCCATAGACGTGCTTGTAGACGCAATATTTGAACTGTGATAAAAATGTCGGGCGCGTTTATTACCGCGTCTACTACTGCGTCTACAATATCGCGTCTAAAAGCGCGCTTATAGTCAGAGTTACACGTGCATGTAGACGCGCGTATTGACGCGCTACGTAAATATATAATCAAATTTATAAGAAAGTGAATATATTCATATTGTGAATCTCTACACACGTGTGCAAGTTTTTGACGAGAATAGATACGCATGTATCCTGCAATTTAGACACGCTGATAGACGCGCAAAACAGAGGTATGAAAAAAAACCAGAGAGCTCTGGTTTTTTTCCCCCCCATCAACATCAAATTGTATGCTTAGGGAAAACAAAGAAAGATTATTTCGAAGATTGGATACTGAAAACAAAACAATGTATGTAGAACACGAAATTTCATATATATAGATGAAACGTTTTTACATGATGAGTTCTAGTGCTTGTGACCTCAAGCATGGTCATGGTCGTAAGCACTAGCTGAAAGTAATACATATCAAAAATGAAAATTACAAGCCAAGGGGAGGCATGCATGCATGGGGCTCCTCTATATCTCCTCAGAAGAGACATCATCATCGTTACCACCACCGTTGCTTGTGCCGCTGTCGTTGCTGCCATCGCTACTGCTAGTCCCCCCTTCGCTATCCTCAACTGCATCAGGGTTTGCCTACACAAAGGATTAATGCATATAAATACCATTACAAACAATAAATTAGAGTTATCTATACTTTTCATGTAAAAAATAAAGCATACCTCTTCTGGTGGTGGAATCCTCATGGCACGATTATATTGCTCCTCCATGATGAGTCCCTCCTCGTAGAGATGCTGCCAAGTGGACGCCCAGTTGACCTCGATGGTAGCCTACCTCTCTAGGAGTAGGCATCCTACCAAGATATGATACTACAAAACAATTTGAACATACAACGTATTAGAACACACTACATAATAAAGTGAAACAAATTACAAAATTTAATTTTAAAAAAGAAATCAAATAATACTTACAAACTCAGCCTCCCATGACTCCCTGCCACTCGATCCATAATGCGACGATCCCATGGTTGCCATCTAGATACGTCGCGCCTCTGCATGCTGGCGACTTGTCATTTTCTCCGTTGCTCTCTTCTTGGCCTCTTTCCACTCCCTGCGGTGGCAATTGGGTGGTTGGCCATATCCTGGGCACCCTTGCTATTGTCTCCGCAGTGACTCCTTGGCGCGCGTCATAAGGTGAGACCTCTGGTTATGAAGAGCGTCTCTCACCTTTGACCGTCCCTAATCATCTGAGAATCGTGAATTCTCGGGATTAGGGTACCTTCTATGTACTGCCCGCAGTACCTCTTGCCACAAACCATTTTTTTTGTGGTTGAAGGGAATCATGCAATCTTTGTATGTGGCATGCACGACACTCCTCAAGTAGGCTATCACTTCCCTCCCCTCAGAGTCATGCAAGATACCACCAACATCAATGATGACAGAGTAGTACATTTATGGAGGCTCATCTCTCTCATTTTTCGGTGAGGGTGATCGAGAGCCACCTCCTAAGCAACCCCCACAAAGCCCTCGACCTCCTTGTCCTCCCGCACAACTCTCCCTCCTCCCTCGACGGGTACTACCCTCTACCTCACTCGATACACGTACTTCTGTAGATGCACGTGCTTTGGTCGATCCATGTACCTCAGCTGATCCCTGTGCATCAGTTGATCTATGTGTATGCATAGTGCGTGGAGTACCTGTTAGTAGAGGTGTGCCAAGGTTTGGTGTTTGTGTGATAGTGCTAGGCAAAGATGTGATAGGTGTCCCAGACATCACACTGAAAACCTCCTCTGCAGTGGGAGAGCGACCAAGATAATTGGTCATCTCCCCCATGAATTGCTCATTGTTTGGAAAACCTCCAAAAAAGCTACTAACACCTCTAGAAAACTCTGCTAAGGTGTTATTCATGCGTTCCAACTCAGGATCAGTGCTGGAGGATCCAGGATTCGACATCTACACAAGAAAATCATATTACCCTGTGCAGATAAAACATATTACATCCTGCGTCTATATAGAACAAGAACTATTGAATATACTATAGAACACAAGAGATAGATAGACCCAATAAGCAATTGTACAAAATTTTAATAAATCCTTTCAAGCTGAATACATTGCATCTAAGATGATAGCTAAAGCAAACTCTATCTAAGGCGATAGTTGAGCCCCACTCTTCCAACCCAAAAGAAAATCACTTGTTTACTTTCCCAAGCTTGTGAAAATCACTCAAATCTCTTTTTATAACCATTTATAATAGTTCAAGTTTTCTTTTCATTGTTGCTTTTCATGCTTTTTACCCTCCAAACTTTTGTTTGCTTTTCGTGTATTCATTTTTTTGTGCTTAACTACAACTTGTTTCGACCATAACTTTTGCATACAAACTCAAAAGATAGTCATCAAGTACTCAAATCAAAGTGGAAAAATGTAGTCGATATGCCAATCCAGGTATACTACAAGGATATAAGAGAATAGCGATGGCCATTTCCAACGCATATTAGCAGTGTCACTATTTGCAACACAAATAGTGATGGTACTCAGACGAAAAAACGGGCCGAAACCCGATCGCGGCATTTTACACGTAAGATCGAAAGAGGGAGTGAAAGAGAGAGCGAACTGCATCGTGCATTTGAGAGGGAGAGGGAGAGAAAGATGGATAACGAGAGCTTGTCACCGCCGCTACTACCATTTGCAAAGAAGAGGAGGAAGTGTACGAAGGGAGGAACTGCCATTGTGAAGAGGAGCTGTCGAATCCATCCTCGAACCTTTGCAGTGAGTGCATTGCTCCCTCTTGGTTTGTTTTTGTTTTTCTCCTTTTCTTTTGCTTGTTTTTGTTAAAAATGATGTGTACTGAGAGAGAAAGAGAGAAAATGAGAGAGGGAGAGGAAGAGAGAAAAAGAAAGAAGGAACGAGAGAGAGAGGGAATAAATATGAAACGTAATAAAGAAAGAGAGAAAGAGAGAGGGAGGGAGGAACATAGGAGAATGAATGGATAAAAAACAAAGAGAGGGTAAGATCTTGTTCTTTAATTTCTTCTTTTCTTGTTTGTAGTAGTAGTACTACTACTACTACTACTTTAATTTCTTCTTTTCTTGTTTGTAGTAGTGGTAGTGGTAGTGGTAGTAGTAGTTCTTTAATTTCTTTTTTTTTGTTTTTTTTTTTTGTAGTAGTAGTAGTGGTGGTTCTTTAATTTCTTGTTTTTTGTGGTGGTGGTGGTGGTGGTGGTGGTGGTAGTAGTAGTAGTAGTAGTAGTAGTAGTAGTAAGAAAGAGAGAGAGAGAGAGAGAGAGAGAGAGAGAGAGAGAGAGAGAGAGAGAGAGAGAGAGATATATATATATATATATATATATGTTTTGTTAAAGGTGCACCGTGGGTGTGTTCAAGGCTTCGGGAAGGCGAGTAATAGTGGTGGTGGTGGTGGTAGTAGTAGTAGTGGAGAGAGAGAGAGAGAGAGAGAGAGAGAGAGGTTTTGTTAAAGGTGCACCTTTAGTGTGTTCGAGAAGGCGAGTACTAGTAGTAGTAGTGGTCCAGTGCCATACCACAGTGGGACGGAAAACACTCTGACATAGGGTAGCTACTTCCTTGTCCCCATGCATAGCATATTAGACTTTACATATTGTAGGCCCATCCATAGACAAGTGGAGACTTTATATACGTTAATTTTGTTGAGTTACAAGAGAAGAAATCCCTTCTCAAACAATTTAAGAAAGAAAAAAAGAATGATAACAAAACCAAATTGTCTGTCGTAACGTAGACCAAATGGAAAACGATGAAGGTCCTGATGTTCAAGATCGCGAGGCGTATCTTAATCAACGTGTCACATGTCCTGGATCTCAATGTAAGTTGGCAATTAGATGAAAACGTCGATTGTCTATGGAACACGTACGATGCTTCGACGAGTTTCAATCAGAGATCATTGATCAGGTGATCTCAGATTTTGAGCAAATGGTAAGAAAAGTGTATATCAATCATGCATTGTATTCGCAAATTAATTGAATGTCATAATATACAAAAACATTGGATGTAGCCGTAAAATTTATTATAGGGAGGTGATGTCTCATCCCAAGGAGGAGTGCACCCTTTGTGGCTAGTTAGAAGAGTTCATGGGCATGTGGTGGATGGAGTGCCTGAGCCAATCCACCACTTGGAATGTGCTGCCCAATCTATACCATCAATACCAGAGGAGACATACAACCTTCCAGAATTTTCTACAATCTTGGAGCCTAAGATGGAGGCAATGATTGATGCATTGATGCCCATGGATGTCGAGACATCTGACCCGCTTAGAGAGAAAGCATCCATACCATTATATGATGGATGCCGAGTATCTCACGTGAAGACACTGCTTGCACTTCTAAGTGTGCAAGCAAAATACCGGTGGAGCGATGCAAGTGTGACCGAGTTGTTCAAGTACCTTCTACATACGCTTTGTTGATTTCTTTTTGGCACTATCATTAAAAAAAATTGTGCTTTTTCAAGGTGTTTTATGATTTTTTTTCAAGTTACTAAAGTATCATATATTATCACTTGCAAATACCATGCTCGAGTCTCATGATGATGCACGATATGTTTTACGAAAGCTTGGCATGGACTACAATAGCATCCATGCATGTATCAACAATTGCATACTGTTTCGAGGAGAATACGAGGCTATGGAGACATGTCCAAAGTGTGTTGCTCACAGGTATCAACAGGACTTGCAAGGGAAAACCATCCCGCAAAAAGTTCTTAGACACTTTCCGCTTATCCCCCGGATACATTGCATGTTTTATACATCCGGCATAGCGAGCTTAACAATGTGGGCATGCACAGAATAGATCCACAGATGGAGTCCAACAAATATCAGCAAATTCACACGCATGGAGCCACATTGACTCTACCTTTCCAAGCTTTGCCTGAGAGCCAAGGAATCTTCGGCTTGGTCTTGCCATGGATGGTGTGAACCCATTCGGTCTGCGCTCAACTTCTTACAATGTGTGGTATGTAATCCTTGTTAACTACAACATCCCTCCATGGCTTTCTACGAAGAAAGGATACCTCATTCTTAGCTTGTTCGTTTCCACCCGCTACAAGGTCAAGATTATGGACATGTATCTTCATCCATTAGTTGATGAACTTAAGATTTTGTGGGACAAGGGGGTCGTGGTGGAAGATATGAGCAAGTGCGATAGTTCACGGTCCACCAATATTCGAACCATTCTCATATGGACCATTCATGACTTTCTGAGATTCGGAGAGTGCTCAGGTAAGTAGGCTTCCGTTCTCGTTGGTAATATCTATCATAGCTCGTTCAAGTTTATATTCACTGGACAAAGGTGTTGGGAAAGGGCTGATTACCTCAGATGATCATGCATATCCATTGTGTGGGTCACAATTAGACTCCCAAAGGTCACGAACCATAAAAAAGATGGTATATCAAGGGCACGCCACTTTCTTAACGAAGGGTCATGAACTGAGGGAAGGTTTTCTTGGATGACCTCCCAACACAAATGAACGGCCAAAGCTGGTACGAGTAAAAAATGGTCCAAACGGAGTCACATCCAAACAAAATGCGACGGTTCTCTATTTTCTACAAGTTTTCGTATTTGACCCACTTACAGATCAACCACTTGTTAGATCCCATGCATATTTTCAAGAATGTGGACAGCTTACTATGGGACCACATCACATGAAGTAGAGACACTGCAAAGGCACGAATGGATTTGAAAGAGGTAGGCAAGATGGAGGGACTTTGGCCGCAATCGAGTGCTGATGTGGTCACTTGCAGCGACCTCACACTCCTTGGATTTTTTCGACTAAAGAAGAGCGCCTTGTGAAGCAAATTATCAAGTCTATCCGCACTCTAACAGTATGATGCGTTCTCTCAAGTCCACATTTTTTAAAGACGAAAAATTATTAGGACTAAAATCCCATGATTGGCATAAGATATGTCAAGTTTGTACTACGAATGGATTGTAAGTGGCTTGCGTATTTTGCTATTTGGAGTGTAGTCGTTGTTTGTAATGCTTCTTCATTTATGGCAGTTTGTACTACCGATTGCAATCCCAGGATGCCTTACTCTAGAAATACGCGGGGCGATTTACAGGTTGTCAAATTTAGTGCAATGGATCTCACAGAAGGAGATCAAGACATCCTCTATTGAATTCGCAAGGAAGGGAGCAGTGGAGATAATCTGTCACTTTGAGAAGTACCTGCCTACCAATATGCTCACGATACAAACCCACCTTCTTGTGCATCTTGTAGATGAAATGGAGATTACTGGACATGTCCATACGCAATGGATGTTCTTCTTGGAGCGCTTCATGAAAACCCTGAAAGGCTTTGTGCAACAATGAGCTCGGCCAGAAGGTAGCATGGCTAAAGGTTGGTTGGTGTCTGAGGCATTAGTACATATTTCAACACAATGGCTACCGATGGTGGATTCAGACAATAGTATGATATGGTTGCTGAAGGACAATGATAGACTGACAGGAGATGTGGTGGTTGAAAATGGGATGCAAAAAAGAATGGATGCTGCAATGGAGGAGAAAGTGAATCATTTTTGTATGTTGCACCATGGCTCCATGGAGACGTGGCTCACTAGATACGAGCAAGCCAAGAAAGATCGGGAAGAAGTGCAATCTGAATTTCGACATAGTACGCGCCATCAATCGATTCAATATCCCGAGGGCATAGAGGAGATGTCTTGGTTTATGTCAATGCAATGGTTACATGGAGCATTGACCACAACGTCTCGCGAAGGGGCAGATGTCTCAACTGCCAGGTATGAAACCCGACTCCTTTGAAACGGGCAGTTGGAGAATCTTTGCCCATGTTCGACTTAAGAGACCAGTAGCAAATTAGCTTCAAATGACTGAGAATAACCAGGAATGAGTTTATCTTTGTATGTGTCGAAAGACACAAGCAATGGCAATGAAGTATCAAAAGATACTAGTTTGAAATTTGATGTTTGTTGCTTGAGTTTGACTTGATGATCTTCAAAAACTCTTCATAGCTTTCTCTCCTTGCTGATTTGATGGTTGAATACTTGCTGAAAACTTCAAATTAGAGTGGCCTCGGCTTGGTTTAAGTGGCAGGAGAGAGAAAATGAAGGAAAAATGAGCTTAAAGATAAGTGGCTATGGCTGTCCTGTCAAAACATGGACCAGCAAAAACTGGTAAATGAGCTCCCACGTACTCCACAGGTTGAATCTGCTCAAACCCTTTGAGATGGAGAACCCTCACTAGTGGCTCAAGTTGAGAGATCTAAGCCTTCCAAGTGGTTGCTGTCAAACCTGTGCCCAAATTTGGAAAAATGCAAATGTCGGGCATGGTCTGTATCAATCTCCTTGATTTTTGTGCCAAGAAGTTGCACCTTGACCTGAAGAACAACTCTCAAGAAGAAATCTTGAAGAGATATGGCCTGGTTGATGAGATATGGCTGCTCCAACAGAGGTAGGTAGGTGTTGTCCCCACAGACATAGTTATGGCAGCAACTCTGAAAAGAGGCAATGCTGAACCTATAGTTGCCCAATCTCAATGATTGAGGTGCCAAGAAGGAGCTTTGGAAGTAGAGAAACACTTCTCCAGAAGGAAGTTCAGAGAGATTTGGCCTTTGGAGAGAGATATGAAAGCTTCAAACTGACAGGGTGTTGTTGTCTATGGCTGCCATGGAAGCTTCATTGAATATAGGAATGCAAATGAAGTTGGAGATAGGTTCCAGTACTCAAACTGAGCTGAGAAGAGATGGAAAGGAGCTGAGAGGAGTGAAAGGAGAGTTGGGCCATGCTCAACTGAGCTCTGATACAATGTGAAATACGCGGGATCTAGAGCATGGCAGATGCGAAAGCTATGGAGGTTGAAAGAGGAAAAAAAAACTCATGAAGACATTGACCCTGACTAGGACAAATTGTTACACAAGTGAATTAGGTTCCAAGATTGAGACTTGGAATCATAAACACAATCTTGTGTATTGACAGTGACATGACACTTTACTGGAAAGAAAAGAGTACTATCATTGCATTAGAAAAAGAGTGCAAGTACAATGCTTTATAGGAATTGAGTGGTCGTACTTTCTCCTACTGTGCATATGGGATTCTGGTCCTGAGCCCTCACTGCTTCTCACAAAGTGACTAAAGTAGGTGTGATTGCAAATATCTCAACAGTGTTTAGGGTTTGTCGTATCTAGATTTTATATGCGACAACTAATTGACTATTTCAATGTACAGTACAAAATACACAATGAAGCGTGGTCGCGGGGACGGCATTTCCGCGTGGAGTGTATCGACAAAAGGCGCTCCACAACAGGTTCTGGTATCATGAAAAAGTTCGAGCAAAAGAGTCGACGATGAGCAATGGATCCAAATACCATTATAGATGAGATGGAGTATTTTGAAAACTTGCAAAGTATTATCACGGTGGATTACCATAGCTTCTCAATGATCCTATTCAATGTGAAGTGGTTCAAAGTGGTACTTGAAGGAGCTGGGGCAACAACTTGACGAGGTCTATCTCGATTTCTCGAAATAGATTCCAAAAAAAGATGGACGGATTTGTGTGATACGTTTGTATTGCTGGCTCATTGTGAACAAGTGCATGAACTCTTTTTTTTTTAAATTTTATTACGACATGGTACATGTCACAAAAGTTAAATATCTCTTGTACGTGATTTTGAACATGTAATTTTCTATTCAAACCCCCGACAACCTCAATGGTGGTATGTTGTATCTTTAGCTCCCCAAAGTGCGAGAATATATTATCAAAGCAATGTTCTTAGCGTAGATGAGGACAATATGCAAATAGAGGGATCGATATGGCAAGGGGTGGAGGCCGCCAAAAGCTTGGAGCATGTAGAGGAGCCAAAATCAAGTAAAAATGATGAAAATGCATGAGTCCATTGAGAACGAGGTCGACTCATCCTTTTATGGTGACCTATCTATTGACCTTTCAGTGTATGCAGAGTTGTGTCAGGAGATTGACATGGGACCATAGGGTACTTCATACTTGGAGCATCCACCTACTCAATTTGTTAACAAATTGCTTATAAGGGTACATAAGATATGTGTTTTAAGTAAGATCATTTTTTGAAGATTTATATTACTGTGCTTTGCCTGATTTATATTGATTATGCTAACATCAATTTTTGTCTGTGCAGGTGACCTTTGTGGATATTTGGATCCGCACAATGAGTCGAGGAATGAGCAACGAGGAGCTATAGAAGATCTTCACATGTATGTCTCCAAATCAGAGGGCTCGATTCAGAGATATGGTAGACTAGGAGCTGTCTCGGACACCATCATGCTGTTCTATTAGATCTACTTTGGTGCACTCTGATGCTTCAGTTTTCAGTAAACGAGGTCGACGCTTCAAACTTTGGCCGGATGGAGGGAGTGATTCTGGGGGATGCTGCGAAGACGTGGATGCAGTGAGCTCGCGGTCGGCTCAGGATACAAGTGCTACTCCTCGCTCTCGTGCAGGTTTGAGAGAGCGTGGCTCAGGTGGTTGTTGTGGAGGTATCAACAAAGTGTCTCTATCTTGTCTTTTTGCTGAAGTTGCATCACCTATGGGATTTGTCATACCTATGGGGATGTCTACTCCAATCACTCCAGTCGTTCGCACAGGTGGCACCCCTATGGGTGCTACTCCGAGAGATACTACCCCCATAGGTACACCAGATGTATAGCAGCCTCTTGGATATGCCCAGGAGCGTGGTCGCAAGTGCAAGAGGACACATCTTAGGCATACCCCAAAGGGGTATGGATACCTTGTAGATGATAGGACATGAGCCATCATCATGAATGATGAGGGGAGGAGGATGATGGCTCGTATGAGAGAGTTGTACCAACAAGTTTTTCGACACAACGTCTTGGATCATTGGAAGAACATACGGGAGGGGAGCAAGGACTACATAGTAACATCCTTGAATGAGGAGTTTTGGGTACCCGCTGCAGCAGATAGGTTTTCCACAGGCTGGATGATGGAGTGTATGCATGTGTACATGTCACACAGGCAATCGGACGCACGCAAGGCACTTAAGAGTGGGGCCTCAAAGCCCGAGTGCCTAGATATAGATGACTAGCGTTGACTCAGGGAGGAGGCTATAAATTCTCCAGGACGTTGGACACAGCAACGCAAGGTGGCGAGGGCACGACTGGAGGCATTAGGAAAAAAATGAACTCACAAATGGCCCTTTTAGTCCCCCCTCTCTCCTCCTTAAAACAAGGAAAAGAGGAGAGGAATAGTAAAATAATCATCTTCTCTCTCCACTTTTGCAATCTCATTTTTCCTTTTTTATATTATCTACAAAGATATACTCAGATGCCTTCTCTCTCCTCATTCAAGAAGTCTTTTTAAACCAAATTTTATATTAAAAAAGGAGTTAGTTACGGGAGTGTGGTGCTTCGTTTTCAATGCAAAATGATTAGTAGATACGATGTAATTGATTTTTAATCGAGAACAAGAAAAATAAATTTTGAAAGTTCCTTTTAAGATATTTTGGGGATTTTTTATATTCTAGCTTTTGGTCAAAAAACAAACCAACTGGTCAAATTTTGTGTTTTTTGGAGATGTTTTTGGAGGTAAAATAGAAATGTCTAAAATATGAAAAGTCTTGGACATTCTACCCTCTGAGCTATTTTCCCCCATATCTATATTCTCTCATGGCTCTATTGTGACCTCTTCTCTGTGTTTATACAACCTTCATTAACAAAGTGAATTACTTACACCCTCCTTTCCCTTGATACCTTTGTGTGCCTCTATGTGCATTTCCACTCTACCTCCTGTGACAACCAAGTAGGCTCCCCATTTCTATTAATAGTAAAATGAATACAGGAAAGAAGAAGCTACATATTGAGGTAGAGATTGAATATGCCCCATCATTCAAAAGAACCCAGCATACCAGTGTCAACCCTCAGGTTTTGCAGAGTTATAGTCAAATGGGATTGAAACATGTGGATTTGTGGGTTGATGGGGGAATCTACCCAATTGACCCCTTAAACAATAGACCTCCAACTTTCTCAAGAATCACAAATTTGTTGAAGTATGTGTGCGAGGGTGAAAATGGGTTGCTCAATTATACTAGGCGGCTCAATGATCAGGCATTCAAAGTATTTACAACTTGCCAAGCAACCATAAAAATTTGCCATGATGTGATTGCTGCATATCAACTTCATATACAACAGCTCATAGGACAAGTGGTACAATTGAATGACACTATAATTCAACAAAACAATCAAATTATTTCAATGCAGGACCCTATCCATGACATTGGTATCTCATATGAGGAGGCAAAGGCACAATTGGACGACTTGAGAAAGATCAACAGCAAGCTAACACAGGAGCGCAAACAAAAGAAGAAGCCAATCAATGAGTTAATTGTGAATAGTGGCCAATGGAAGCGACATATCAAAGCATGTATGGTAGCTCAGAAAGAGAATCTAGGTGAGGGTGAGGTTGGATCGTGTATTAGTAGATCGCTGAAGGCAAGTACATTGGAAAACACTTTGAGCAATCCTAAGTTTAAGGCTATGAAGGAAAAGGTGATTGAGTGCACATTAAAATACGTGTCAAATAAGTTCTCAGTTGTGGATGCACAATCTATTTGTGATAGGGTGGGTATTAGCACAATGACTTACTCAAAGATATTCAAAGGTGTGAAGGTTGGGTTTGGTCGTGTACTGAAGAGAAATAGAATCGTGCCTCTTCCTCAACCTTCAAAGTTAATAGAGGCCCGACGGCAACTTAATACAAAGGTTTTGGAGCTAATAGAAGATCCCATGCATGTTCAATGCATAGAAACACTAAAGGTTGGGACCAAAAATGCATATGAGGTGAAGTTCATCGAACTCAACAACTACTATTTAGATTTGTACAAGGTGCAGCCGGCAATGGTAATGTACTACAATATGTCTATTGAGGAATGTAATGGTAAATTGCAGTTTGTTATAAATTTAGATGAAAGTGAGGTCGTCAAAGGAGTAAAGCTTGAAAGAGTTAGTGTAACTCTGATGAATAGAGCTTTACAATTTGACAAGAATAACCTAGGGAACTTTAGTCTTCAATCCGAGTGCATGTGTGGTGGCTCGTTGCATTTGAAGTTCCTAAGGAAACCTTTAGTCTTCAATCCGAGTGCATGTGTGGTGGCTCGTTGCATTTGAAGTTCCTAAGGAAACCTTTGAGGTGTTGTAGTTGTTATTTATGCACACAAGCATTCCAAGCATCATCGATCGTCATCAGGAACATGGTGAGATGCTCTCAGTTGAAGGGTATGGTCAACACTTGGTTGAATAGCATCCTGCAAGAGACTTGAAAACTTTAAAATGCATGTGTGGAGTCTCCAATGGTGCAAATACAAAGAATCCATGCCTATATTTCTTGACAGAGAGGGTGGAAGGAAAGGATGGAAAGAAGAACTGGCAAAGGGTGACAAGTGCTACACTGACGCGCAATAGAGAAGATCCCACTTGGAAGCCCATCTTCAACATTCCATTGGATTGTATTCACATTTGTTCATTGCATGCTTTTGGTAGAATCATGGAGAAACTTGTATATGAGTACATTTGCTTTGCTTATAGGATGCAACCAGAAAAAGAAGCCATTGCAACGTGTAGGAATGTGGAGCAATTGCTATCAGAAATTGGGCTACACAAGCATCAAGTGACGATTGAAAAAGATGAGAAGAGATCAGGAAGATCTGGTAACTTGCCAAAAAATTCTTGCTTTGGAAGAGCAAAGGCTAGGAAGTTTCTCTCAGCACCCATCAACGAGGAAGGGAATGTCATGGTTTGTAGGCTGCAGGACTACGATGGGTGGAAAAAGTTACATTTTGCAGTTCCTGATCGAAGTAATGGAGGAAAAACAAGGTTGGCCAAAGCTAAGGTTTGGATAAGTCTTAACAAATTGGCTCCCTTACTTCGCAAGATAGTGTTTAACAATGAAGATAAGTAAGAATTTATCAATGTTGTGCATAGCTTCTATGAAAACATGGTGGAAGCATGGGGCAAAAGCTCTATCACACATTACATGGTGCGTACTAAGTTAATATTTTAAAATTGTATGAATTGTATAAACTATTGAGCATAGTTTTACTCATGTGTGATATGTATCTTTGTAGCATATCCTTAAGGCACATGGGCCATACTTTGTAGAAAAGGAAAGCATTGGAATTTGGTCCACACAAGGGATGCAAAATTCACATTGGATAGCACATGGTGCATACCAAAGAAAAATTGATCATAGTGGAGGGGTGAATGGTAGCAATGATCCAATTGCTATCTTGGTGGTATAGGATCATAGTAGCGGATGAAGTTAAACTCTTGCAAAAGAGAGCAAATAAAAGTGCTGATGAATTGGCTGCAGACATGATGGAATCACGTCGTGTCACTAAAAGAGTGTATTATGAAGCCTCAAGTGCCAAAGAAAACCATACCAAGTGGCTAAAAACAAGGCTTTGACAAGGCAGCAAATGGGTTCGAAGAGAGCTAAGATAGTAAGAGGAACAATGTGTTCAGTGTAAATGCAATTCATAGTTTAAGAGAGAAAGAGAGAGTGTGCATCTATGTGAATGAGTCTTACAGTTTAGGGTTATATAAAAGAGAGTTTCACTTTCTATCTTATTTATTGAGTTCTCACATCTCTTGTTTAGGAAAGATGGCTAGGTCTAAGGTAGTTGCAAATAAGCTTCCGCTCAAAGCCCCATATCGTGTTCAACCCCTTGGAGCATCTACTAGCTCAGATGCACCCCCTTCTCAACCTAACCCACCTTTCTCAAGCCGCCCTCACAAGGGTCCTCCTCAGCATCCCCACAAGAAACGCAAGTGGAAGCCAAGTACAGTGGCTTTGAGAGAAATTAGGAGGTATCAACGCCCTTTTGATCTCATCATTCTGAAGGCGAGCTTCTCGAGACTTGTTTGCGAGATTATGCAAGACCTCTACTGCACAGAAAGCAAGATGTGATTTTTGGCACAAGGTTAGAATAGACCTGATCGCTTCACAAAAGAATGTCTTCATGCTCTACAGTGTGTTACAGAGGCCTTTTTAGTTGACTTGATGATTGATACTCAGCATTGTGCAATTCATGCGAAGCGCATCAGTGTAACTCCCAAGGACTTCCAACTTGTAAGAAATCTTCAAGCAATGAAGGATGCATTCGTTCCAATGGAATGAACACAATTTGTAATGTTATCTTTTTTGGCATAGTGTTATCCTCGTGCATTGGACATATGACTATGTCCCAATGCAAAACTATTGTATGCGTCCTTAAAATATGAATTAAAATTTTACTCTTGTCCTTCGTTCTCAACTTTGACTATGCATCTTCGCTATATTTTCAATTCTTACTTACAGTTTTTGTTAGCACTGTCAATTTCAATAGAAAAAACATGCAAAAATTTGCCATTTCTTGTTGCAAACTTTACTCTTGATGCTTGTGTATAGTCTATGTGGTGGGAAGTTTCTAAGGGCTAGTAGTTGCGATGTTGATTTCTCAATTATCAATCCATCCATAATTTTGGTGTGGGATAATTTTTAAAATACTAAATTATATCAGAATGCAATGAAACTTCACACACACACTTGTTAGGTGGCCAAGAGCCCAAATTATTATTATTATTATTTAAAATATCTGTAGATCCCTAGTCCAAAGTTTGGCGTCAGACGCTAGACTTCGGACTAGGGATATGAAGCTGTGTTAACCCAGTTTTGGGGTTTAAATGGGTTAAAAGTTCATTCTTCTTCTCATTTTCACATCTTGCTTTCTTTGCTTCCTCCATTCTCACATCCCCAACCTCTATCTCTTCTCCCTCTTGCCCTTCTCGAGCTTGCATGACACGCACCATGCAAGCATGTCGTTGTTTGGGCCTTGAGAAGACCTCAAAACGAGACATTGTCGCCTTTCGGGAGGGCAAGGGGAGATGGAAACCAAGAAGACCACCACAGAAGAAGAGGAGATGGAAACTGAGCATTGTCGCCTTTCGGGAGATATGGAGAATCCAACATGGATACGAGCTTCTCATCCCGAAAAGTTCTTTTCATAAGGTTGTTCGGGAAGTCATGCAAGACTTGGAGCTGAAAGGGATGGGAAGATTTTGGGCGCGAGTGCGGGATGACCCACCTGAGCAGCAAGGTGGACTGTTGTAGCTATGGAGGCCCTACAAACAGCTGAGGGGTTTCTCATTGACTTGTTCAATGATGCACAACTTGCGGCCATCCATGCAAAGCGTGTCACAATCATAGATAAAGGTATGAACTTTATCATTTGGCTTCGACATGGCAAGGGGACTCCTCCATAGGTTATGAGATTAATGATGCAAGGTTTTATAATGAGTGTTATAGCACCATAGCATCTTGGAAGGTCAAAAATTTTTGTATACTCTCCCACATTGGAATATTTATTTATATATACATAATATCTCATGCGATGTGTACTGAATTCAAATAATTGAGTAAAGTTGTTTTGTTTTGTTTCTTGAAACGCACGACTCTTAATTTTTGTTTAACGTACGAACGCATCGAAAGTAGTAATACGTACGGATACGAGTTACTACGCGTTGAATTATGTTAATCTATGCGAATGTGTCATTCATGTACCACACATTATCGTCACACTTACAAAATCGCAAGTACAGTACTACACGTTGAATTATGTTAACGTATGCAAATGCCTCATTCGCGTACCACACATTATCGTCACACTTATACGAACCACACATTTATTCAATAAATATTTATTTATAAGAACAAAGTAAAATATCTTATATTCATCAAGAAAAATACATGCGATGGCTGCTAGTGATGGTAGATACAAAAAGCCGATAGCCAATAAGAACTCTCAATTGTTCTTTGGCTTTTTCATCGGTGGAGAGGAGGGGCCACCTTCCGATGAAAATATAAGTTCCTTCTTTGCTTCAAAAATGATGTGCTTCCCCTTCAGCTCTTTCTCCAAGAGAAGCGAATATAACACTTTAGCAAGGTCACCTAATGTAGCAAGCACACACATTGCTCCACCACACATTTGGTCAAACAAGTAAAGAAGCTTTGACCACTTGATTAGCACCACCTTCTCCAAGCTAAATGTCACAGGTATCGCTCGAAAATGTCCAAACTTGGTCAAAGCTCGAATTTTCATGATTATTTCTTGCCCTCCTAGTCAGCATTTCTTATGTAGGATCACCAAGTTTGCAACGAGGTTGCCAATGTACTCCTTCAGAGCTGAATCCTTCTATCGATCTACATGTCGAGCTCCTCCTTGCCTTAATGCAAACTCATCTATATACAGTCTGTCCTGAATGACAAAGTCAAATCAAAAAATATATTTAGCGACTAACCTAGAGTTATCAAAAAGCAACGAAACTTGATGCTAGGGTGTGTCGGGTCCCCCGGAGTCGACTGGTGAAATCTTGGCAAAAAATGATGCCTGCAGCTGCCCTATCCGAAGTCTGGCGTCTGGGGCCCCCAAAAATCAGACTTCGAATAGGGCAGCTGTAGGCATCATTTTTTGCCAAGATTTCACCGGTCGACTCCAGGGGACCCAACGCACCCTACCATCAAGTTTCATCCCATAAAAATATATGGTAGTTAGAAATCTCACCTTCTCCAAATCATCTTATATCTTCATTTCCTCATGTGTCAGCGAGGCACCTCTTTGGGCAAAGGGATCTACAAACTCCTTGGTAGGAAGCTGGGGCCTTGATCCGAATAAATCATGTTGTAGTGCTTCAAATTCAGCATCTGGCAGCACAAGGTAATCTTCTTCAACCGAGGTAATATGCTCATGTGCTGCTATGATGGCACTCACTGTATCTAAGCTTGTGCCATCATATCTTCCAATCTCTGCCATCGTTGGATGCACATCCATGTAATCATAATCGATCAGTTCTTCCATCAAATCCCTGACTAGGATGGAAAATAACTTTTCTTCCTTCATTTTCAAGTATTGTAGCACATTTGATCGAAGCAAGTATTGTACACCAAGTACTTCAATGGGCGTCAAGGAGGCAAGGTTGGGTTTGTCAACTTGTAGCTGTTCTAAAGAAGATGGCACCATGAGACCCAACCCTTGCTCTGCCACCACCTGATGTTCCTCTTCAACATTTATGAGCTCTTCAATTGGTTCTTCTCCCGTGTATGTGATAGCAACAACCTGTGGAGTTGTATCTTCATCACTCTCCTCCTCTAGGGGTGTATCCAATACAAGGAGGTAAATTGCCAATACGCAATCACACTCCACGAGATCCAAAGGTGTTGTACCTGGTGCACTGCCCATGGGAACAGTGCATACTCTGTACGAAGGATCCACATGGGCCAGACACCTATTCACCACTTTTTGGTGATTCTTCCCTGCCTGAAATACCATGAGGTGTTCCAGAGGCACCCAAGTCATGTCGGATCTCTCGATGGAGTATGTGCAGGTAGCAATGGTGCTCACAAAGTCTTCCAAAACCTGAAGGGGGGAATCCAGCGATGAGAGCACGCTTTGAAGGTTGAAGTTCTTAAAGAAAACTTGGAATATCTCGTTACCTTGGTTGGCAAAGATAGTCTCGTGAATCCACTCATCAAAGTGTGCGCGAGCATCCATCATAGCAGTAGGTAGGAGGGATGTGGTGGATATAAAGAGATAAAGAGAGAAAGTGTGAAATGAAACAATGAAACAAGAACTAAACTAGTTCTACCTTAAAAATCTTAAGTTTTAAACCATTAAGGGCTATTCGCATACGATATTTAGTTATGGATTTACTTACGTCTTTGTAAAGTTTACATGCATATGTAAATGTGTTTATGTGGAAAGTGTATAAAAAGTGTATGATTTTGATAAATACCATAATTTTTAAATATTGCAAGTTTGCAAAGCGACAATATTCTATTGGCCAAAAAAATCCAAAAATTTATAGGTGTTGGATATTACAACTTGTGGGGTGTTGGAATTTTTAGGTAGGCTCTACAATTTCTAAAATATGTGGAGCCACACACTTTCCGCTAGTAATAGTATCCTTAGCTTGGCTTTGAATTTTCCTGCCATCTAGTTTAAAATAGAAGCTAACAGGTGGATTCTACATTAACATTATAATTTCCTGGTGCATTATACTCAAGAGCAAATCATCCTCCATTTGCAACACTTGGGGCTTGCGGCCCTCACAAATGATCATAACATCCACAGCTGCACTTTCACGCATGTCTTGATCAAGGCACAACCATTTACCCTTGAGCATCCTCCATCTACGATACTTGAACACTAGGCATTGGTGCACAGATCGGATGCCATAAGCGCGCGTAGTGAGCATCAGAAGGTCCCCAAGAATAAAAGAACTCTACTTTTTGCACAAAACTCAATGTAGAAGACTTGCACGACATGAACAAGAGACTAATTTTGGGTGCAATCTCCCCCCATGCCTTATGTGAGCGCTTCACAAAGCATGTATTTTATGTATTAATCATCTTCAAGCTCAAATAATAGCCCAAATTACAAAATAGCATGCTTTTGGCTTTTGAGTTTGCTTTAGTACCAAATAGAAATAAAGCTAATGGGCGGGCGCCCAAGAAGTCAGGCATACCCAATACAATGTCCAAATACAAATATCTAAATCATGCACTCATGCGCATACAAAAATAATAAATAAATATCAAATGCCTTTATAAATAGGTGCGACAAAATATAGGTGCCATGCCTAAGGTATGCACCCATCAAAATATAGATGATAACTCAAATACACGCTATCCTCCAATTGCATAATTACGGCTGGTTAGTTTAGAAAGAGTGGAATTCACAGAGAGAGGAAAGGCCTACTTGACTCAGCGGCAGTTAGAGTATCGCTTTCATACGGTGAGAGTGCACAACTAGGATTTAGGGTCCTATCTAGGATTTAGGGCCGGCGAGGAGAGAAATGACGACTATGTCGACTATGACGACTATGACGACCATGATGACCTTAAGGAATCAGGCGACAATCTCCATACTAGAAGGGATCAGACGGCCATAGTCAATTCATTTGAGGCAGACAATGAGGAAAAGGCGGAGGGATAGGACAAGAGGCCATTAAGGCTGGGGGAGAGGCTAGTGACTAATAAGGGCGAGATTATGAGAAAAACCCAATCCAATAGAGGGAGCCTTTCCTACCTAATTGAGGAAAAAGTGGGCTCTTTGACGAGACCAGAAGCCCAAAAGACCGAGGATTTTCAATCAAAATATCCCACCGCCACTGCTGCTATCTCTACACATCAACTGAAGCATTCACAATCGTTAGTAAAATAATACAATTAAACCGACAAAAGTGAATACCTAACAGCCTTCAGCTACATAAATAAATCAATTGGTTAGAAATCAATCCTAACCTTAATTTATCACAAGTGCGTACTCTAAACTCATAAACATTTATTAATTTAATATGTATTTTACGGAATCGCTTGCTATGGAATCACCCATGTACACATAAAATTAACAAAACACCCGAAAAGGATAGGCGTCCCCATCGACTTCTCGCACAAAGAATCCACTTTGTGTATGAGCCCCGGTACTCAAAGTTTACGGAATCCACCGTAAAACCTCACAGAATCCACCGTGGCACGAAATCCACCGTGTAATATGCCTCCTGACATCATACCCCTGGGGTGGGATAGCAATTGTCCTCAATTGCTATTAGCTCAATGTGGAGCTATTAAGTCTCTAGCATGCATCCATTGGGCCTCTTCAACAGGATGGTTTTTAAACTTGACCAAATATCTAGAATATCTACGACCAATTCTAGTGGTCATAAAGTCAGTATCTATAATAGCTTCAGGCTCAAGGATTTCAGTCTCTTCATCTAACAAAGGTGGGTTTTCATAGACAAGGTGTACAGGTAATTGGCCTCTAAAGGGTCGTAATAAACTAATATGAAAGGTGTTGTGAATTTTCCAATGTGGTCGTAGTTCTAACTTAAATGCATTGTCATTGATTTTGTGAATGATCTTGAATGGTCCATAGAATCTAGGTGCTAATTTCACAACTGGATGTTTATCTACACTTTGTAATCTACATTTTTCTATTCTTAACCAAACATAGTTATCAACTTTGAAATTCATGGCATGTCTTTTTTTATTGGCTTGTTTTGTATATGATTGCTAGGATTTGGCAATCATATCTTTAACTTCATCAAAAATAGTAGCGTGCATGTTAGCAATATCATCAGCAGTCTGAATTTTATTTGATAAAGATGCAACAGGTGTAGGCAATCTATAACCATAAATAACTTCAAACGAGGCTTTCTTTGTAGCTGTTTGTGGAGTATTATTATATGCAAACTGAAGTAAATATAGATGTGTATCCCATGTATGTGGTTTAGAAATAGTGTAAGCACGTAAAAGATCTAAAATAGTAATGTTAGTAGCTTCTATTTGACCATTAGTTTCAGGATGAAATGCAGATGAAAAATCAATCTTTGTGCCTAAGTTAGCAAACAAAGTAATCCAAAAATTATTACAAAACCTAGAATCACGATCAGAAATAATAACTTTTGGTAAACCATTATTAGTAAAAACAGTTTTCAAAAACAATTGAGCTGCTTGAGATGCAATTAAAGTTTTCTTGCATGGAATGAAATATGCTTGTTTGCTAAACCTGTCTACAACAATCCAAATCATATCATGGTTAGCTTTAGTGTTAGGTAAACCAGTAATAAAATCCATAGAAATATGTTCCCATGGTCGTGATGGAATAGATAATGGCATTAGTAAACCATACGGTTTACCATGATGTCTCTTAACTCTTTGACAAATTAAACATTCAGAAACAAAGTTAGATACATCAGTGTCCATATGTGGCCAATAAAAATCTTCAGTCAATGTACGCAAAGTAGATATAATACCTCTATGACCTTGATATGGAGGACAATGAATCTCATGCAAAACAAAAGATCTAAATGGAACTGTAACACATAATCTCTTTCTATAAAACATGAATCCATCATTGTAAGACAGTGAATCAATAGGAATCCAATTATTTGTAACTAATTTATTCCAATCAGATTGAAAAGTAATATCCTGATAATAAGTATCTTTCATAGGGATAAGAGAATCAAATGATATCACAGAAATATTATGAATTGTCGGTCTTCTACTTAAAGCATTGGCTACTACATTCTCTTTTCCTTGTTGATATTGGATAAGGGGATGAAAACTCTGAATGAAAGCTGCCCATTTGATATGTCGGTCAGAGATTTAGGGTTGACTAAGGAGATGTCTAATACTTTGTTGGTCAGTCTTAATCATAAACTCAGAACCCATTAAGTAATGTTTCCATTGACGTAAGGCTTGTACTACAGCTAACAATTCCTTATCATAAGTAGAATATTTAAGTTCGGATGGTTTCAATTTACAACTAGAGTAGGCTATGGGATGATTATCTTGCATAAGTACGGCTCCTATTCCAGATCTGCTAGCATCAGTAACTACTAAAAAGAATGGTCTATTGAAATCAGGTAGTTGTAATACAGGAGCATGGGTTAATGCATGTTTCAATAAATCAAAAGATTTTTGTTGATTATCAGACCAGTTATAAACAATACCCTTCTTTAAAAGTTTAGTCAAAGGCAAAGCAAGTAATGAAAATTTTCGCACAAACTTTCTGTAAAAACTAGCAAGACCTAGAAAAGAACGTAACTCATGCACATTTTTGGGTATGGGCCAATTCAAAATTGCTTCTATCTTTTTACGGTCAACCTTAATACCTTCTGATGAAACAATATGACCTAGATATTCAATTTTTGTTTGAAAGAATTCACTCTTTTCTAGATTAGCATACAATTGATTATCTTTCAACAACTTGAAAATTAAAGACAAATGTTCATAATGCTCATTCTCATTTTTACTGAATACTAAGATATCATCAAAGAATACTATAACACAATGCTGATATTTCAAGAATATGCGATTCATCATTCGACTAAATGTAGCAGGTGCATTGGTCAATCCAAAAGGCATCACTAGAAATTCATAATGTCCAAATTGTGTTCTAAATGCAGTTTTGAATCTATCAGATTTATCCAATCTCACTTGATGATAACCAGATTTAAGATCTATCTTACTAAATATGGTAGAACCTTGTAGTTTATCCTTAAGATCATCTACCTCAGGAATTGGATATCTATTCTTAACAGTAATTTTATTCAGGGCACGATAATCAATGCACATGCGATAAGTATTATTCTTCTTCTTTACCAATAAAACAGGTGCACCAAATGGAGAACTACTAGGTCTAATTAATCCTCTGTTTAGCAATTCTTCTACTTGATTTTGAATTTCTTTATGTTCAATTCGGTTATGTCTATATGGTGCTTTACAGGGTGGTTGTGTACAAGGAATTAAATCTATTTTGTGATCTTCAAGACGTGAAGGTGGTAGTCCAGGTGGTAAATCATCAATCTTTTACGGTTGCAGTGTTCGTAGTCTTCATAGAAATTGCATATGACCTTTTGCATTTGCTGAAACTGGTTCAGCAAGTCTGCGTATGGGAACAAAATCTTCCAAGGAGCAATTTTGTAGTTCTGTGCTTCTGCGCAGGAACAGCCTTTATGGGAGTAATTGAGATAAGTTTGTTTTGATCCTCTGTGACTTACAGAACTTGCAAAGTAATAGAACTTGCAGAACTTGAGTGACTTTAGAAGATTTATGACTTGTAGCTTATGTGACTAAGCTTGGAATCGATCCGTCGACGATTTTTTAGGGGGGGCGTTTTTTGTGCCGATTACGGTGTCAACATGCCGCGATAACAAACGTGAAATTTCGAAGTTGAAGCTTTCTTATAAGCTTCTTATAAGCTTAGTAAGCTTTAAGTTTAAAGCTTTTGAACTTGTTGAAGATATGGAGCTTATCTGTTTGACTGTGGAAAAAATGACTTGGAGAAGGAGATGTTGACGTGGTCCTCCGCCTCCTCAGGCCGGTCCTTCGCGATCAGAGGCTATAGACAGAGGTTCTTCACCGCCAGGAATCCACGCGTATCAACCATTCACGATGAAACTCACTGTAGAGCTCGATCGTTCCAGAGCTCCGCCTTCAAGCAAGATGGATAGCGATTAGAAGCTCTCGATCTCAGCTTCGCTCTGATACCACTGGTACACAGATCGGATACCATAATCGCGCGTAGTGAGCATCACAAGGTCCCCAAGAACAAAAGAACTTTACTTTTTGCACAAAACTCAATGTAGACGACTTGCACGATATGAACAAGAGACCAATTTTGGGTGCAATCTCCCCCCATGCCTTGTGTGAGGGTGAGCGCTCCACAAAGCATGTATTTTATGTATTAATCATCTTCAAGCTCTAATAATAGCCCAAATTACAAAATAGCATGCTTTTGGCTTTTGAGTTTGCTTTAGTGCCAAATAGAAAAAAGCTAATGGGCGGGCGCCCAAGAAGTCAGACATACCCAATATAATGTCCAAATACAAATATCTAAATCGTGCGCCCATGCGCATGTAAAAATAATAAATAAATATCAAACGCCTTGATAAATAAGCGCGACAAAATATAGGCGCCATGCCTAAGGTATGCGCCCATCAAAATATAGACGATAACTCGAATACACGCTATCCTCCAATGCTTTTCACCGCCACTGCTGCTATCTCTACACATCAATTGAAGCATTCACAATCGTTAGTAAAATAATACAATTAAACTGACAAAAGTGAATACCTAACAGTCTTCAGCTACATAAATAAATCAATTGGTTAGAAATCAATCCTAACCTTAATTTATCACGAGTGCGCACTCTAAACTCATAAACGTTTATTAATTTAATATGTATTTTGCAGAATCACCCATGTACACATAAAATTAACAAAACGCTCGAAAAGGATAGGCGTCCCCATTGACTTCTCGCACAAAGAATCCACTTTGTGTATGAGCCCCGGTAATCAAAGTTTACGGAATCCATCGTAAAACCTCACGGAATCCACCGTGGCACGGAATCCACTGTGTAATATGCCTCCTAGCATCAAGCATAAAGTCTGTCGTGTGACAAAGTACCTGTAATTGAGAAGGAAAGTTAGCCGATTCATCCCGAAGTAAGATAATAGTCAACTAAGAGAGAAAAATTTTACCTGAAAGCCATATCTCTTATTGTGACTTGACACTCCACTTTGTCAAGACTATGAGTTATTTTTTATGTCCAATTTTTGCCTAGAATCCTTGCTATATAATCCTCTGATGCACTTTGTATGACGTACGTGCTTTTGGTACGTCTCAAACCCTTACATTCCTTGAACATGTGTGTGAAAATTGCAATCGTATGAACCAGTTTAGATGTACATTCTTTGAGCCAGCGCTTGGCTTCATAGAATTCAATATGTCTGTTGAAATTTTTGTGCTACACATGTGCAAAATGTCGCTACTACACAATGGCCATTCTATGCTATTGAGATTTGATATGCGCATAGACTCAAGGGTTTCATATTCTCGACCCCCCTTGGGTAATATGTACTTGGAGTCATAGAAAAAAACAAGGTTCTCTGCGAGCTGCTTAGCTATACGCCCCTCAAAGAGCAATCTACCGATTTCGAGGTGGTAACACTTAAAAGAACCAGTGAAACTCTCAACATTTTGCCACTCACAGCAATCCGAAGGGTATAATTCTGTAAATACGAGATAATTTGTTACATAGGTATCATGAAATTTCTCATTCTCAATGAGTTGCAAATACTTACTGTTTGCAATGGTTCGTTGAAAGGGCACAATGGGCACAATATGTATTTGTTTTTGCATGAATACATGTTATACAAACGCCTCTGTTACAAGGTGAGAATCAACATTCCTTTGTTTGAGAGCTAAAATTTTACCCTTCCAGTGCTTTGATACATCTGCAATTGCAAATGCTTTCACCCTGAAAGCTCTCTTCATACTTGGACACATATGTACCCAAGACGAGCAATGATACGTATCAGTGATCCAATCTCCTTTTTCATCTTTTGTGTTACGTACTTCTGTGGAGAGAATGCTTGTTCTTCTCTTAGGCATTGTAAAAAGAAGTATGTATTAACCCCTAAATAATAAGCATTTTAAGTCTATCTAGTAATCACCAATATGCCATACAAATCAACATGGCATTAAGAGATGTTTACACTTTTCTAAATAGACATAAACATCGATATCAAAACGCATGTGGATATGTACATCGACACAAAGTATAGATTCAATTTCAAGGCATCACTTGAATCATACCATTTACATGAAATATAATGAAAAGAATAGCACAAGAATACTCAAAGAATTTTGCCAAAATAAAATTTTATTATAATGAAGAGGAGTCTGATTTGACTCAATATGTGGGTATTATAGAGTAGTTGTTACAAGGATAGCAGCCACATGGCATGCAAATCTTAATAGGCACATTGGATTGGCACCATGGATTGGCACTTGAGATATTCTAAGACTCAACACATTATGTGTTACATGGATTATATGATACAAGAGTTTCATGGATCATTGCCAATTGGCATGGAGATCCAAATGGACACATAGAACCAATAAAGCAGAGGATTTTTGAACCATCGACTTCCAGTAGATCCATATCATCCAGCACAAAGAAATCACTCACCACATCAAAATAGTTGATCGAGAACTATGTGCTTCACCTAAACCTTGTACAATACCTGCATGTACAAAAAAATACATGCGTTAATCCCTTTTAACAAAAATACTTGCATGAATCCCTTTTAGCAAAAAATATCTAGATAACTGCATGAATAGAAGCAATACAAAACGGGGTCAATTTACCTATAAGATGATCTACTGAAGATAAGATTTAATCGTTGCTAATCAAAACCCATTGCAAATGATGGACATAAGAAAACATCAATCCCATCAAACATAAAAGTCACTAGTTAAATGAATAAATTTTGGCACCACAAAATATGGCAGATTTACCTATAAATTGAGCTACAAAATCTCTGCTCTACCTTGTGTTAAGTGCTGCAACAACAATTGTAAAGATAGTAGAAAATGGATAATGTAGAGAGGAAGAAAGAGAGAGTGTGTGAGTACATGGGAGAGAGAAAGAAATGAGCACCTATCCAATCTTGCCCAAATTGATCTCTGCAAAAGACAATAGCAAGAGTTAGTATTTACATGAAGGTATAGTGAAAAAACGGTAGAAAAGAGGAAACATAGAGAGAGAAAGAGAGAGGGAGAGAGAGACGAGCACTTATGCAATGTCATCCAAAATGATCTCTACGATAAAACAACAACAAGGGTTAGAACTAACATTATGTTGTATTGAAAAGATGTTAGAAAAAAAAAACCAAACAGAGAGAGAGAGAGAGAGAGAGAGAGAGAGATTAACACATTTGCCTCTTGCTCCAAATAAACTCTGTAAGAAAACAACAATTAGAACCAACATCAAATTCTATTGAAAACACAACATAAAAGAGAAACAACACATAGAGAGAGGGGGGGAAGAAAGGAGAGAGAGAGAGAGAGAGAGAGAGAGAGAGAGAGATGAGCACCTCTGTCTCCTACCCCAAACAACCTCTGCAATAAAACAATAATAGTAAGAAACGACATCAAACCCTATTGAAAAAATAGCAAACAAGAGAAAATGCAAAGAGAGATGGGCACCTGTGTTTTGCCCAAAATCTGGAGCTGCATGGAGAAGAAAGTGCAGAGGTAAGCAGAACGCTCAAAACCCTAATTACTCTCCGCAAGGAGCTTCAATGGAGATGAAAATTCACGAGTATAGAGAATAGAGGGAAAGTGGTCTGTTGCTCAACTTTTGGGTCAAACTGATTTCGTGAGAGGGAAAACAACCGAAATTGAAAATTCTCCAAAAAATGGAAAAATATGAGGTGAGAGAAACTCAAATTTTGTGTACTATTCATTCTTCCTTTTTTTTAATCCCCCACTACCCCTTTTTTAATAGAAAACCCAAGATTTGGAGAGAGAAGATTCACACTCCATGGATGTCAACATCTAGCCTTCCTATTGGACAATCCAAAAGGCCCACATCTTAAACAATATTATTTTTAAGGGCCCATTTGTGAGTTCATTTTTTTCCTAATGCAAGAGTGGTCCATCATCTTGGGAGTGGTGGCCACAAGACTTATCTGGAGGACTTTGTAAGTTTTTCTTTTGTTCTGCTTGCTTATTTTTTTGCAATATCCCTTGTGCTGACAATCGTGTTTCTAACAGTTGTATTTTGTTTTCTTTGCAGCACTCCATTACAAACCGCGATCCCACCGGCCTAGAGACTCGATATACAAAGAGACACGGTCTCATTGCATTGATCGACCGATTGTATGGATGCGACGGCCCAATAATTCACGCATCATTCTTGTCTGTAGTTACTAATTTTAATTTAAATGCATTATTGTATGGTGGATTGATGTGTAGTTGTTTCTTTTGCAGAGTCCATTCGATGCTCCTTTGTGGCGGGACGAGGTTTCGGATGGCGAGGATCTATAGCTCGCCCTTAGATCCATGGAACGCACATCCTCTTAGTTTTTGGTCATGTGATTTACGTAGGCATTTTTTATGCACTATCTTATTATCATCCTTTGTATCTTGCCATGATTGTATTGTCACTTTCATTATGTGATCTTGTATTTATTTTATGTATCAGTCTTATGGATTCAAGTACACTTTGCCTTCATGGAGATGAGCATTGTACACTTTACTGTAACTCTTTTGTATGGCCCAAATAAAGCACATAGTGCTAAGATAGCTTGTTGCCCTACCCCCCAAAAAAAAAATCCATGTAACTGTCACTATTAACGTCGCAAATTTACTACATGCGTCGCAATTAGCATCGCAAATCATCGCTATTTGCATCACTATCAGTGTTGCATACGCTGATAGCGATGATAATAGTGACTGTTCTATGACATCGCTAATACCGACGTTTTTTGCAACGACGGGAGCAAATTTTTTTATGAGCGTTTTCATCTCTTTCAACATTGGTATGAGGCATGTATCTTGTAGTGGTAGAAATGTGAAAATCCTTTCAAAATAGCCGAAAACACTATTTTTGTAAATATCAATTTTTTATATTTTTCGGCTTGAAAGACTTGTGCCACTCAAAATAAGTCCTATCACATTGGTAATGGTATTTGACAATTTAATTTCGGTGACTTATATATCCGATGGACATAAAAACTAGTACTTTACATTGTATCATTCACTGACTTACTCTTTACTAGTCACATAAATCACTAAATAATTCATCCCATAGGCACACACTTAAATCCTGTAACATTGAAGGACCTATTTGTTTTCACACTTTAGACACACAATGTCTGGATAGTGTCATGAGGATTTATGCATTACAAGTACCATAATTGAATTTTCAAATATGAAAATGTTATTGGCCTCTTATTCAAATTATGATAAACTTTAAGTCTACTTGAAAACTATTGAGGCAATGTAAGAGACATGAATAAGTTAAGCAGTGTGACTAGATTATGACCAAACATGTGAACTGCAATATGTGATTCACTAGTATATGTTTTGACACACTACAATAGATGATAGCAATACCAACAAAAAGTAAGACACATATAGGCATTATTAGGTTAGTTGTCACCATCAGAATGACCATCAATAATTGCTTCAGTCTATGTATGTTGGTATATGTATTGGAGAATACCATTGGTATCAGTATCAGAAATTAAGTCATGATATTGCAATGCATATATTGGTGTATATTTTTTATGAAGGTAGAGAAAACATATTGATGCTTACACTCACAAGTAAAGAGAGATTTGTTTTGTAAGGGCTAGGGATTAGATCCTTAATGTTCATGTTTGTTATCCTATTAGACCTAGAATAATATTTGAATTTGTATTAAACCCAATGATAATGTGCAAACAAAAAATTCTAATTACAAGTAAGCGTAAAGAACATGGTTCACAAATTGAGTAACAAATAAACATATTAATAAAACATAGGTAATATTGACACATCATGAATCCCAGTGATGACTCTCTTTTCTTTCTTGCTATGATCAGGTGGCTTGTATGGCCATCACTCAGGTATGAGAATTCAAGAGGAGTCATGGGTATGTGGCATAGAATACTTGGATTGGAAGGGGTGACCACCACTGGCTATTGTGCTCTCTCGAATTGCCATATCCAACTATAGATTATAGTGTCAATTAACAAGGAGAGCCAAGATATGATCAGGGGTGGGGGAGTAAGAAGAGGGTCCTAGGTAGTAGGACCCATACCCTATAGATTGTTGGGTAGAATCAATACATGCAAAGCCATGCTCATATGGGTCTAGTGTCTACCCCCTTATTGAGTAGCTCAGCCAGAGTATGACATAAAGGCCATCCTAGAAGCACCCTCTAATGGAGGAATTGAATGAGAGTCCACTAACCTTCCTTCTTGCGATGTTGGGGAAAGGAGGCTTTGTTGAGCTAAGAGCCATTGCCATGATGGTGAGATAGCATTATCAACTCTACAAGGGTTATAGCCACCATAGCTACCATAACCATGGCAACAACCATGGCCATGACTATGTCCACTCTGTACTATGTGAGCTAAGTGCTCTGACTCTACTCATGATGTCAGTTCTGATAGTCTTTTTTCTAGTATCTCAAGGATTGGATCTATCATATCTATGTAAATGCCCTACATGAAGAAGAATATCTCCTTATTTGTCTTGTGTTGTTGGCTCGTAATGGATCAAATGAATAAATGTGCATTTTCATATTTCTTCCTCTTTGCCTCTCTATCTATTTGCAATCCACTCTTTCCCCTCCCCTTACATTGCCTAGTTAAGTATGCAAGTTTGAATACATTGTCATGTGCTCTTGGCTCATAATGGCTGCTCTAGTCAAAACCTATCAAAATGAATAAATGTGCATTTTTAGATTTCTTCCTCTTTGCCTCTCTATCTATTTGCAATCAACTCTCTCCCCCTTACATTGTCTAGTTAAGTGTGCAAGTTTGAATACATTGTGCTATATCTGCATGTCACCAAATTGAGGCCATTCAATGCACAACCCCACTACAAAGCACAAACGAGCCTATACTACATAGAGGAGTTCTTGGGTGGACAAACACTGAAAGTAGCATAATCCGTCTCACCATTGTAAAACTTAACAATTACACCCACATGTTCAATACTGTATTTGATTTTTTCTACGTTAATGGAACATTATCTCTCACAAAGCCATCAGCATCTACTAGCATTACCAAGAATATTTCAAAAAATGTTGGTATATGGTGTACAAACAATTCATGACCTTCCCCATCCTTGAAACTAGCATGGCCTAGCCAAACAACCGTTATTTCATCACCATTGACCATTGCACTTGCTCTAAACACACCACCCTTAATGGGATTGCACCATTGACCTAGCCAACCGATAGCTATTTCGTCATTGTTTTCCATAGCACTTGCTCTGAATAAACCACCCTTAGCATGATTACTAGTTAATTTCTCGAGAATATTGGATCATGCTTCTGATAATCTTAAGTTTTTAAACCTAGTAGCATGAATTTTCCTATTTATTTCTTGTTAGAAATAATTCATGATTTGATTCGCTATTTCATCCCATTTAAGCTCTCGCATCCCACATGATATGCCTTTGATACATAATTAGCCAAGTAGATATATAAGATGACTTGGTTTGTATCTTGCAATACAATTGTATGCTAGAGCGAATGAGGATACTAGAATAGCCTTTTGATCAATTGGGCATTTACTAATCACGTGAGACACAACATATTACATTGATCTATCCTCTCTCTACTTTATTATTTTTTCTCTCCCTTCTCCTACTATAGTTTCTATCTCCTACTCTCTCTCTTCTCCACTCTTTACTATATCCTCTCTCTAGTTTCTTTTGCTACTCTCTCTCTCTCCAATTTCACTCTCCTCTATATTGTACCTTCTCTTTCTACTCTCTACTTGACTCTCTCTCCTTTCTTTTCTCTATACTCTACCCTTCTCCTTACCTCTCTCTCTCTCTCTCTCTCTCTCTCTCTCTCTCTCTCTCTCTCTCTCTCTCTCTCTCTCTCTCTCTCTCTCTCTCTCTCTCTCTCTCTCTCTCTCTCTCTCTCTCTCTCTCTCTCTCTCTCTCTCTCTCTCTCTCTCTCTCTCTCTCTCTCTCTCTCTCTCTCTCTCTCTCTCTCTCTCTCTCTCTCTCTCTCTCTCTCTCTCTCTCTCCACTACATAAAAACAACAAAACACATCAATATGTGAGATATTTGATGCATATGCTATATGGGTATGATGGCTTTATACATCAAATTTTTTGTGGTGTTTCTCCTTTCTTTTCTGGCGATGGATGCATTCATGATAGCATGTTTAGTACTATAAGTATGATATATATTAGGTTGTGGCAAAAAATTCAAACTCAACTAGCATAGGTCTAATACAAAACAAAGGGGAAAAGAAGGTCATTGATTTAGGTGCCAAGTTAGAGTTGTGCCTAGTACACATAAAAGCTTGATGGGTGCAAAGACATTCAAAAAATTAAGAGGTTGGAGACCTTCCCATGAGAAGAAAAATTAACCTTAGAGTATCATAAATTAGTGGATTAAAATAATCAAAGAAAAGGAAACAATTGCATGCTAAGAGATGCTATTAAGGAGGAATTCTTGGTTGCAAGAATATAAGGAGTTGGAATAAGTAAATGAAAAAATGAGATTGATGCCATGAGCTACTTGGATGGAGAGAAAGCATGTTTGTCCTGAGTTAATTAATTTGGGTGTTGCTAAAAGTTGGAACTTGAGAGAAGTTGATTGAGGTGGCCTCTTCTTGTGTATGATTGGGACAATGCTAAGGTCTTCCCATAATTGAATTCTCTTTGTATCAGTCCACCTTCTCTCTCTTGTATCTATAGTAACTTCATGGTAATTAGCCTACTACTAGTTCTTTTGAATCAATTTAGTTGTGTACTTTGGGAACAATTTATGTCCATCTTCATGAACATTATATCTATTCTATAATGTCCTATTTACCTATTTGTATTTGCATTAGTTTTTACAGTTATATATAAATAGTCTACTTGTTCTCTTACTCGATCACTACAACATTGTTCTTCTACCAAGACTATCTTCCATGTTCTTTGTGAATAAGTTGGTTGATCTATATTAGTGATTGGAATCCTCAATCATCAATTTGTATAATAGAAATATAGAACATGCACGTAGGTTTGAGATATTACAGTGGCATGCATGTAGGTTTGAGATGTTGCATCGGCCTCTTCTTCTCTCAAATCTTTTGTGCTTTCTTATGTATGAGTGGGACAATGCTAAGGTCTTCCCATAATTGATTTCTCTTTTGATCAGTCCATCTTCTCTCTCTTGTATCTACAATAACTTCATGGTAATTAGCCTACTACTAGTTCTTTTGAATCAATTTAGCTATGTACTTTGGGAACAATTTTCGTCCATCTTCACGATATCTCTCCTATAATGTCCTATCTACATATTTGTATTTGCATTAGTATTTATAGTTGTAGATAAATAGTCTACTTGTTCTCTTACTCGATCACCACAAGATTGTTCTTCTACTGAGACTATCTTCCATGTTCTTCATGAATAAGTTGGTTGATCTATATTAGTGATTGGAATCATAGATCATCAATTGTATAATAGAAATATAGAACATGCATGTAGGTTTGAGATGTTACATCGAAATTCTTTTAGTATATTTAATAATAATCTAAGCCTAAATATGGAGCAGATCTATAATAGCACATAGTGGTAATTGACTGGTATGAATGCATGCGATTAGAATAATTTTTATGCTTATTTGAATGGTAGTTGGTTAATGGTAGGTTAGTCCACAAGAAAATAACATCAATAGGCTTTCATGATTATATGCTTAGAGTAGTAGCAAAAAAAAAACAATCCGCTACACAACAATTGTTTGACAAAGCATGATAGCAATGGAAGTAGAAAAAATAATTATTAATTCTACTAGTAGATTGCAGTAATTTCTAATAGGAAATGATAGTAGGGTAGATTAGTCAACATGGCCATATCAAATTAGAGTATTTGTACTCATAAGGGCTCTCATTATTTGACAGTAAAACCAATAGAGTTGTAATACAATAGGTGATGCTATTCCAAGTTATGTAATACCATAGGAAATGCATGAGGTTGGGTAGATCCACCTCCTCGATGGTGTCAGTCCTTGTTGCGTTAGGCTTTCCAATCGCTTGAACCTACCTTTGGGGATTCAATCACCCATCTATGTCTTGGGATCTTCTCTTACTGGTGGGTTCCTTTAAGTTTTAACATTTAAGTGAGTTCTTTGTTAATTACAAACAGTCCTCAACTTACCCCCATTTTGTGTGTGTGTGTGTGTGTGTGTGTGTGTGTGTGTGTGTGTGTGTGTGTGTGTGTGTGTGCGCGCGCACGCGCGCGCGTGCGCGTGCGTGCGTGCGTGTGTGCATGCATGCGTGCGTGCACGCTCTCTCTCTCTTTTGTGCGCTATGCGCAATCAGGCTTTTAGCTTTTCTTAACTGTGTTCCAAGTGTGTATACAAAAATGTGCTTTATACCTTCAATATCCCCATATATTTCATATAATACCCTTTTTGTATTTTTACTAATATTTATATGAAATAATTTTTTGAACAAAGCAATCCTTCAAACAAAATAATTATTTCGTACAAAAAATAGACTCCGCTATATAAACAAAATCTTTTTAGGTAATAATTCATTCTTACAAAAGAACTATATGATGGTAATTTTAACTCTACATTACTATAGTTCTCAATACATCTACTTTTACATGATAATTTTTTGTTTTAACATTTTATAAATCAATAAATAAGTAAAATAATTATAAATTCAATCATTAAACATATAAATAACAAATAATGTAAACAATGACACTAAATAGTAATAACACCTTGGTACCAATTAGAATGTGTCCTACACCAACATATTTAAGATTATAACCAAATATAGATTAGAAGATTTTCATAACACCTTGGTGCCAATTTGCATGCATTCTACACCAACATGTTTAAGATTAGAAATGAATATGTGCTAGAATAGTAATACCTTGGTGTCAAGTGGCGTGCATCATATACCATAGTATTTTGGATAGAAATAGTATATCTTAAGGTGATAGAAAAAATCTTATATTGGAAATATAAGGCATAGGCCATATACCAACATCTAAAGCAACGTAAATATTCATTTAAAAAAATTATCCCATTTTTTCTAAAACTATTGGTATATACGTCTCTATAAATTTGTCACTATTTTCATCGTTATGTGCATTGCTATTCGTGTCACACTTGCAATAAAGATAGCGATTATTTTCAATGCATTTAACAACACAAATAGCGACACATGTAGGGTTATTTGCAATGCTAATAGTAGCGACATTGCAGAGGGAAAAAATTGTGGTAGGGTATGCTACCTTCCAACCCCATGTGCTGAACAATACTTCATAAACATTGAAACACATACATCGTGAGATGCTGGGAAGAAAGAGTCATTGCTCCAATATTCAAATAAGTAGAATATCGATGATGATATCTCGTAAACCTACATATAGAGTCCAAAACCAAAAAAAAAATGTATCCATAAATATCACAAAATGCAAGTCTATACAAAGGATCAGAAATATATCCAAGGAAAGCTATATAGAAAGAGCCTACATGGACCATAGGTCCGAAAAAGGAAAGTATGTGTGTTCCATGAGTCCAAGTGACTACTACAACTCCTCACCATTTGAGAGCTCGTCCCAATGCAATGGAGCATCAAACGGACTCTGCAATATAAACAACCAAAGGTTAATCTACAATACATAATACATCACAAAAAAACTAATAACTGAAAACAGGAAAGAGGCATGACTTATTGAGCCTCCACGTACATATAATGTATCGATGAGTGCAGTAAGACTGTGTCTCTCTACATACCGAGTCTCCAAACCTGTAAGATCATAGTTTGTGATCAACTCTACTGCAAGGAAAACAAAGTAGCATTGTTAGAAATAATGCTATTAGTACAAGTAGTATACCAAATAATAAATTAAACACAACTAAAAGAAAACTTATAAAATCCTCCAAATAAGTTCTATGTCCACCACTTCCCAGATGATGTATGAACCTTGTCTCTAGTTGTGCCATTGCTGCCTCCTGTTATTGTTGTTGCCATTGTCCTGAAGAGTTTGTGACCTCCTCCCTGAGTCTCTACCAATCCTTTGTGTCCAATCACTTAGGCTTTGGAGTGCCACTCTTAATTACCTTGCATGTATCTAATCGTATATGTGACATGTATGTATGCATACAATCTATCATCCATCTTGTGGAAAACCGGTCCATTGTTGTAGGTACCAGAAAGTCATTGTGCAAGGACACTACCACATAGTCCTTGCTCCCCTCTAGTATATTTTTCTAGTGGTCTAGGATGTTGTCCCTAAATACTTGTTGGCACAGCTCTCTCATGCATGCCATCACCCTCCTCCCTCATCATTCATGAGCATAGCACTAGTTTTCTCATCCACTAGGTATCCATACCCTAGTGCAGTATGTCTAAGGTGCGCCCTCTCTCACCGACGACTACACTCCTAGGCATAAACAAGAGACCCCTATCCACTGGTGTACCTGTCTGGTGTACCTCTAGGGGGATGGTATCTCTTGGAGAAGCACCCATAGGAGGGGTGCCACCTATGAATGGCTAAGCAAAACCTGGAGTCAAGGGAGTAGATATCCATATACGTGTAGCAAATCTTGGAGGTGATAAGTGTCCACTCGACCAAAAAGATATGAACACTACATCAGTTCCTCCACAACACCCACTTGAGTCACGCTCTCTAGAACCTGTACGAGTGCGAGGAGTAGCAATCACCCATGGGGTCACACTCTCGATTGTATGATGAAAATAATATCCCTAGCATGGATGAGGAGAGTATGTAGGTAAAGGATTCAATGTTGCGGGGGGTAGAGGATAAGGAGGGCTTGGAGCATGCGGAGGAGACAAGCACAAGCAATGTAGATGAAGAGAGAGGAGTACCTTTTTTTTTTAGAATGAAGTGGACTCCTCTTTCTATGGACACCTATGCATAGACCTTTTGGTGTATGACAAGCTATGCTAAGAGCTTGACATGGATCTATAGTACCGAATTTACGTCCACTTGTCAAATTCATTGATAATTCACTTTTACTCGTACTTTAGTATATGCTTTTTAACTAACATCCTCTTTTGAAAAGTTATGTTATCGTGCTTTATCTTTACCATTATATTGATTACGCTAATGTCATTTTTTTAGTTGTGTACGTTACTATTGATGAACTAGAGAGTAGGATGATTTAAGGGATGACAAGTGAGGAGCTACATGATATTTTCACATGTATGTTTATAGTTCAAATGGCATGTTTCAGAGATATGGTAGACTAGAAGTTGTCTCGCTCGTTGTCTAGGCATTTTGCACATTATACCTCAATAGGCTTCAATGCATCAATCTCTAGTAGGCAAAGTTGATGCTCTAGACTAGCTGTAGAGAGAGGCTCAAGGATGCCTCACTTGATTGATGGAGAGGGTGATTATGGTGGATGCGTTGAAGAGCTACAGACTTCCTCTTCTCGTTGTTCTAAGGGTGGTTTTAGGGGGCATTGTGGAGATGCATTCATGTTCCCTTCATGCCTTCTCATACCTATCAAGCCACTTCTCCCTAGATGCATGGTGCAACATACAAAAACAATTCACTTTCTCCTCCATGGCACCATCTCTTTTCTATCCCAATTCTGACCACCACATCTCCTCCTAGTCCTTCATCATCTCTTAGCATCTACAACATCTTGTTATCTGAATCCATCGTCAATAGCCACTTCAAAATATACACCAATTCCTCTTATACTAGCCAACCTTTATCCATGCTGCCCTCTGGAGACGGACTCATTGTTGCACAAATCCCTTCAGGGTTTTCATGAAGCGCTCCAAGAACAACATCCATCGGTACGGATGAGTCCTGCAATTTCCACTTCGTCCAGGTGTACTAGGAGGTAAGTTTATATCATAAGCATGCTCATGGGTAGGTACTTCTCAAAGAGACAAACTATCTCCACTGCTCCTTGCCTTGTGGATTCAATGGAGGATATCTTGATCTCCTTCTGTGAGATCCATTGTACTAAATTCGATAACTTATAAATCATTGAACATATCTCTAGAGTGAGACACCCTACAATTGCCATCAGTACATGAATTGCCAAAAATTTAAAGCATTACAAGCATCAAATCAACACAAAGTAGTGAATTATTGATTGTACTTACTATCAAGGTTGAGACAAATCTTGTATATATTGTGCCAATCATGGGATTTTAGTCATGTTAATTGGTCATCTTTAGAGAAAGTAGACCTAAAAGAACACATTGTACCCATTAGTGTGCAGATAGACCTGATAATTTGCTTCACCATGTGCTCCTCTTTAGTAGACAGGACCCAAGGAGCATGAGGTAGTCGCTTACGACCACATCAGTGCTCTATTCTGGCCAAAGTGCCTACATCTTGCCTACCTCCTTCAAATCCATCTGTGCCTCTATAATGTCTCTCTTTCTTGTGATATGGTCCCACAATAAGTTGCCAATATTCTTGAAAATTTGTATAGGATCTAACAAAGTATCGATCTGTAAATGGGTCCAATATGACAACTCATAGAACTCTGAGAACCGTCGCATTTCACTTGGAAGAGACTCCTCATGGACCATCTTCCACTAATACTAGTTTTGGGCATTCATTTGTATTAGAGGTCGTCTAAGGAAGTTTGCCTTCAAATCATTGCCCTTCAGCAAGAATGCAACATGCTCTTAATATACCATCTTCTTCATGGTTCATGACCTTCAAGAGTCCCCAACTCTGGTCCACACAATGAACATGAATGATAACTTGAGGTAAGCAAACCTATCAAATATCCATATCTAGTCAACACAAACATAAATGAGCCATATTAGATATTAGCAATGAGAATAAAAGCTCATTTACTTGATCACTCCCTGAACCTTGAAAAGTCAACATGAATGATAACTTGAGGTAAGCAAACCTATCAAATATCCATATCTAGTCAACACAAACATAAATGAGCCATATTAGATATCAGCAATGAGAACAAAAGCTCATTTACTTGAGCACTCCTTGAACCTCAAAAAGTCATGGATAGTCCACATAAGAATGGCTCGACCACCTGCCAATATGCTTGCTCATGTCTTCTGTAGCAATCTCCTCCTTCCACAAAATCTTATGCTCATTAACTAATGGACAGAGCTAGATATCCATGTTCTTGAAATTATAACGCCCAAGAACAAGCAAGCTAAGGATTAGGTGTCCTTTCTTCATAGAAAAAGCCATGTTAGGACATAGTTTACAAGGACTACTAGCCACACACTATAAGAAGTTGAGCAGAGACCGAATGGATTCACACCATTCATAGCAAGATTGAGATGAAAATTCATTGGCTCTTGTATAAATCTTGGAAAGGTGGAGTCAATGTGGCTCCATAATCATGAGTCAATGTGGCTGCATACTCGTGAGTCTATTGGCATTTGTTGGATTCCATCTGTGGATCCATTTTACACATGCCATGTTATCAAGCTTGCAATGTTTGACATGCAAAATATATGACAAATGTGTGGTATAAGTGAAAAGTGTCTGAGAATCTTTTGAGGGATGGTTTGTCCTTGCAAGTCATATCGATACCTGTGAGCATCGCACTTCCAACATGTCTCCATGGTCACGTAGTCTTCTCAGAATAGCATACGTCGTTGACACATGCATGAATATTGTTTTAGTCCATGCCAAGCTTCTGTAACACTAGTTGCACATCATCTCATGAGATGGGTATCGTGTTTATAGGTGGTAGTATGTGATATTTTAGCACCTTGAAAAACAAACCCAAACCCCTTTGAAGAAAGTAAAAATCATTATTGTAATGAAGTCAAAGGCAAAGGAGTGTAGTATGTACCTAAAAAACTCAGTCACACTCCCATCGCTCCTTCTGTACTTTGCATATACACTTAGGAGCGCAAGTAGCATCTTTAAGTGAGATTACCGACACCCATCGTATAATGGTATAAAAAAAATATTACTGAGTTTGGGAATCTCCCAATTTTCATTTTTTAAATACTAAAAAGGTGGCACCCGGATGACATGCCCATAAGTTTCTCAAAACCATATGATGTGACCTATCATTGAAAAGTGCTTGAAAAATGGAATCTATTGAGCTATAGAATGCTCAATTTGGAGTTATAATGTTCAAGTTATGACAAATCCAAAGATTTGACCATGTGTCTCAAACTTATGGAAATTTTCCATATTCCCCAATATGGTGTTTATGGATGCCTTCTCTCTCGATGGATTAGTTAACCCGTCATCTATGGGCAATAATGCATTGATCATTGCCTCCATCTCAAGTTCCAATATTGAAGAAAGGTTTGAAAGGTCCCCAATGTCTTTTAGTGTCGAGGGCATAGTTAGCGATGTACCCTCCAATGGGTTTATCAGCTTAGGCACTCCATCAATTGCACACCCACAAACTATTCTTATGGACTGCAATAGGTGCGTTTCTTGGGATGGAATGGTACATCTTTAAAAACATCTCTAGGATACATTTAATATTATTGAAATTTAATTCAATTACAATTTTAATATAAAGCATGATTAGTATACTTTTTTAAACCATTAACTCAAAGTCCAATATTTCTTGGTCAATTATTTCTTATTGAAACTCATCGAAGCGTCACATGTGGTCTATAGACAAACAACATTTTTGTAAAATTACCAACTTGCACTGAGTGCAAGGACATGGGACACATTGATTGAGATACACTTTTCGATCTTAAACATTGCAACCATCATCATTGTCCATTTCGTCTATGTCATGGCAAGCAATACACTTCTCTCTCTCAATTTATCGCTCCCTCTCTCCCTCCCTTCATACACATACACACACACACACATATACATATATATTTCTCTCTCTTTTCCCCCAATCCTCTCTCTATTGTTTTCTTTCCCCCTCTCTCACTTTGTTTCTCTATCTCTCTCTCTCTCCCTCTCTCTATTCTTCTCTCTTCTCCCTCTATCTCTATCCCCCTCTCTTACTTTCTCTCCCTCTCTCTATTTCTCTCCCTTGCTATTTGTTTCTCTCCCTCCCTCCCTTCCTCCCTCCCACTCTCTAGTTCTCTCTCTCTCTCTCTCTCTCTCTCTCTCTCTCTCTCTCTCTCTCTCTCTCTCTCTCTCTCTCTCTCTCTCTCTCTCTCTCTCTCTCTCTCTCTCTCTCTCTCTCTCTCTCTCTCTCTCTCTTTGATTCTCTATATCTCTCTCCCTCCCTCTCTCTATTTATCTCTCTCCCTCCATCTCCCTATTTCTCTCTCTTCTTCATAGTGACTTTTCACTCCCCTCTCTCTATTTATCTCTCTCTCACTTCTCTATTTCCCTCTCCCTCTCTATTTTTCTCTCTTGTGTTCTTATCTCTCTCTCCCTCTCTCTACTTTTCTCACCCCTCTCTATCTATTTATTTCTCCCCCTCTCTCTCTCTCTCTCTCTCTCTCTCTCTCTCTCTCTCTCTCTCTCTCTCTCTCTCTCTCTCTCTCTCTCTCTCTCTCTCTCTCTCTCTCTCTCTCTCTCTATTTTTCACTCTTCCTCCATCTCTCTATTTGTCTCTCCCTTCCTCTCTCTTCTTTTCACTCTCCTCCCTCTCTCTTCATTCTCTCTCCCTCTCTGTTCTTATCTCTCCTCCCTTTCTATTTCTCTCCCCATCCCTCCCTCTTCTTCTGTGTGTGTGTGTGTGTGTGTGTGTGTGTGTGTGTGTGTGTTTCTCTTCTTTCCTCTGTATTTCTCTCTCTTTTTTTCTCTCTTCCCTTTCTCTCTCCCTTATTGTTTCTCTCCCTCCCTCCATCTCTCTATTTCTCCCTCCCTCCCTCTCCCTCTCTTTCTCTCCCTCCCTCCCTCTATCTCTCTTTGTTTCTCCCTCTCCCTCCTTTCCTCTCTTTATTTCTCTCTTCCTCCCTCTCTTTCCCTCTTTGTTTCTCTCTCCCCCCTCTCTCCCTCTTTGTTTCCCTCCTCTTTGTCTTTCTCTCCTTCCCTCTCTCTATTTTTCATAAAGCCCTCTCTCTCTCCCTTTTTCTTTCTCTCCCTCCTCTCGTCCTCTCCCTCCCTTCTTCTCTCTATTTCTCTCTCTCTCCCCCTCTCTCAATGCATCTCTCCACAAACAAAAATAAAGAGAGAAAAGAAGAAAATAGAAAACCAAAGAAAGGAGAGGTAATGTACCTACCTCAAAGGCTCGAAGATGAAACCATTCATAGCTCCCTCCTTCTTCATCACCTTTGCAACATCCCTCCCTTTTTTGCTTTGCAGCCCTCTCTTTCTTATTTACGAATAGCGGGTGACAATGGCAAAGGCAGTGGTGATCTCTTCCTCTCCCTCCCTCTCTCTCTTCCTCTCCCTCTCTCTCTTAGAGCTTTGAGCTCTCTCACTCTCTCATTCATTCTCTTTCACAATTGGTTTGTAAAAATATCGTGTTCAAGTTTTTGATGCTTTTTTTTCTTAGTATGCAAATAGCAATGTACATAGTGATGCCAATGAGCATTGCTATTTACCCATTCCCTTGTACTGTGGTGCACTATGCTTGAAGCTTACACCATATAAAGAATGAGATAAGAGTTTCTCTACAAACCACATTTAAAACGAAGTGAGTTTTTTCATAAATCATGCTCAATATACTTACATGGCTATGATGCATAGTAATGTCTATGTTGTACTAGACGTGATTTAACATGCTTTCTTTGTATATTAGCATGCTTAAATTAGAAATATCTTAAGAATTAGCACTTAGTATATATTATAATTAGTGTAAACATCGGCCTATAATATTCCTCAATAATTTTCCTATAAGATTAGAAGTATCGACTTGCGATATTAACTAGCTTAATAAAAAAGTAATATGCTTATTAAATAATTAATTATAATTATTAAATATAATTTACTAAATATTAGCTTAATTTTAATGTTTATCTCAACAAATGTTGCCTCGCATAGTGAATCAACACATTTCCTATGAAAATAGGGTAACCGTGGGCTTTTACAACAGCTCGTGCTACAAATTTGTGCTTATAGGACATTAATGTGACTACGAGTGGTAGGCATTTATCAAATGGAGTTAACATTGACTTTTGAATTCAGTGAGGTTCTTCAATGTAATGATTTTAATGCTTTACTAGATAACTATGATACTTATTTTCAGTTCCAGTTGTTGTGGTGGTTTGGTCATGGTCAAGAATAAAATTTTCATATCTTCCTTTGACAATGGAGGATCATCCATGATGGGAGTAACTAGTTGGATTCCCTTAAAAGATTTCAATAAGCTACTATTTAAAAATTATAAATCTACCAATGAGGTGGCATGCCCAGTCTAAATATATTTTTGTTAATGTTATGAATATTATAAAATGCCCATAATCTCTCAGATCTCATTTGATTTCCATATGCCTTTCAATGGATTTTAACCTTCTATTTACAATTCATAGCCAGACTAAATTCTTTTTTTTTAATGTAATAGCCTTAAGGTTTTGTAAGTTGCTCATGTTGTATATCTCCATTTTGATTGCTTAATCTTTCCAATCACTTCTAGACTTTTCGTATGGTCAATAGTTAAGATATTGGCAACTAGAACATCAGCAACAATTTGATCCCAATTGTTAGGTCTATCAATGGTATATGATCTAAGAAGTTCAAGGATAGTACTATTAGTCACTTTAGTCATGCCATTTCTTTTAGGATAAAAACATGAGATGAAGTCTATATTAGAACCTAGATTTTAAAAAAATTCTACCCAAATAAGATCACAAAATCTACCATCACAATCAAAAAGTATTACCTTAGGAAATACATGATGAGGAAAGATAGTATTGATGAAAAGTTTAATGGCATGTGGTGTAGTCAAAGACTCTTTATAAGGAATAAAATTACCTTGTTTACTAAATCTATCCATGATGGTACATATCATATCATGTTGTACAGATGTTGTGGGTAAACCAACAATACAATCTATAGAAATTTGTTTCATGGTCTATTAGGTACAAGTAAACGCATAAGTAATCCATAAGATTTTTCATGATGATATATTTAATGTGTTGATACACAATGCATTTAGATATAAAATTTGCAATATCATGCTTTAATTGCAAGCCAACAAAAATATTCTTTACATGTAGCTATAGTAGACTAAATTTCTCTATATCTCATGTAAGTTGGTGTGTAAATTTTAGCCATAGCAATATTTTGAAAAGATATAGTAGACACAAAACTTTCTTTGATAACAAAAATACATTCATGTAATTGTAATTATAAAAAATAGTCATAATGTTTTGATGTCTTTGCCAAATGATAGAACATAAGTAGAAATCATGGCATCAACATTTTGAACTTCAATAGTAGAAATATGATTCAAATACATAAATTTTTATTTTATTAAAACCAAGAAAATGATGAGATACAATATTTTTTATATGCCCACAACTCAATGCATCTATAACCACATCAACATGACTAAGTTGGTATTGAATCATGGAACGAAAGTTTTCAATGAAATAAGCCCATTTAATGTGATGGTCAAATATAAGCAATTGGTTTAGTAAATGTTTGATAGCTTGTTGATTAGTTTTAATAAAAACTTTAAATCCCATATGATGAAAAATTTTCAAGCAAATTTCAATAGAAACTTTCTAATCCAAGAAAATATCTAGCTTCATGCACACTCTTAGGGTTAGGCCAATCTTCAATTATTTGAATTTTCTTAGGGTCTATAATTATACCTTCAACACAAACTATGTGCTCCAAATACTCAATTTCATTTTGAAATAATAGACTCTTATTTGGATTCATGTACAATTGATTTTTATACAATAAATCAAACACAATTTTAAGATATTACTTATGTTCTCATTTTGATTTACTACATACAAGTATATCATCAAAGAAAACAATCACAAAGCCTTCATAATCCAAAAAAATTATTTGTTATTCATGCAAATGTAACTAGTGTATTAGTCAAATCAAAAGGCATAACAATAAATTCATAGTGATCAAATTGTGTCCTAAATGAACCTTAAATACATCAGTTGAATCCATATGAATTTGATGATATTGTGATTTGATATCTATCTTATTAAAACTTTTGGCCCCCATAAGTGTATCTAATAAATCATCTACTCTCATAATAGAATACTGATTTTTAATAGTCACTTTCTTTAAGGCTCTATAATCGAGGCACATAAGGCTCTATAATTGATGCACATCCTATAAGTTTTACTTTTGTTTTCAATCAAAATGGAAGGTGCAATAAATGGGAAAGAGCTAGTATAGATCTAACCCTTATTTAGCTACTTGTATTTGTATTTCTTTTTTATGCAAAGAATTATCCTTATATGGAGCTTTGTGTGGTGGAGTTACCCTATGGAAAAGTTATATCTTGTGATCTAGGTCTCCATGAGATGGTGGCAATTTAGGTGATACTTATAAGAATCTAAGAACTTTACTTGTGTATTGGTCAATACAGAAGATTCAAATGATTCTATTTTAGTCACATAAATCATTTTTTTGTTTTTGTAAGTGCTCTTTTACCTTTTTTGTGACTAAGAAATGGGACAATTCAATCTTAGGATCACTAGAGTCAATGAGATTATTTAGTCTTGAAATTGAAAAGTGATAGTGTGGTCAATGTCAATATTAAAATGATGTCTAAATGCATACCCAAAATTGTGTCAAATGATTGAAGAGGTATAACTAGAAAATTACATTTCTCTTTATATGTACCCAAATAATTTTTTATCCCCTTGATTTTCTATGTTTCATTATATCTAATCCTTTGAAATGTAGATTTAGCCTTGTACAATGAAGGACTAGTTTCTAGTTGCAGCTTCCTAACTAAATTTTTCAAAATAAAATCACGATAACTACCATCATCATGCTAAATAATAACATTAGAGTCTTTCATAAAACCTTTCATCCTAAGCAAAGCATCTAATGAAGTAGACATGCCTAGTTTTTCTTTAGTTGATACCTCTTATTGCAATGTGTCCATGGTCCAATCAAGGGTATAATCAATGTTATGTAGCCAACTTCATATTTTCATTGCAATATGCTCTCAAGAATTTCCTCAAGCATGCATAACAACAATTGTCTTTGCCAAAATATTTTGATATAATTAGACACATTATGCAACCTTCTTGCTATGATAAATTTGCCCAATTTTGCCTTGCGTCAAGATGGAACTAAGGTGGTAGAAAATATTATTTAATTTTTTCTTGAAAGTCATCCCATGTCTTTTGCCGATTGATGCTATGATTAACAACATTCCACCAAAACGACACTTTATATGTCAAATGATTTATAATACACTTAATTTTACCTTTCTCTGAAAAAGCTTCTTATCAAAATAATCATTGAATTGGCTCAACCAAGACAAGACAATTTTGCCATTGTTTTTACCATTGCATTTAGGAAATTGGAAATACCTATGACTAATTTTGTGGTCCTACTTGGTCATTACACTTCAAAGACGCCTTTAAAATTTCGAGTGATACAATAATCTTTATCTTGAGAATACATGGATTTTGTGGATGTTCACGTTCTTAAAGCACTTTTGTAACCTCAGGTTCAAATTTTGCAAAACAATATCAATTAATTGTTGCAAAGTAATTTCGAGAAAAAGTAATTTCATATTCGCTTCATCCCCATCACAAATGACAATTTTGGAGGAGAGAGGGGCAATTTTAAGGTCTCTAGGATGATGCAATCAAATCGACGATAGTGGATTTGACTATCTCCTCCTATATTGAAAAATTAATATTCGTATCAAAACCATTTTTCAAGGCAGCTTTCTTACCATGCTTCATGGTTTCATTGGATATAATGGAAAGGGAGCCTTTGTGAGAAGTCATTTTCTCTTAAAGAATGAACAGGAGGGCAATATAATTAAACAAGCTAAGACCCATTGTCTAAAGCTTTTGTCTAGCAAATGAAAGGATGATGCTTGATGACTCAAGAGATGGTATAGCCTTCTTGGATGTATGGATAGCTCTTCCTTGATATTTATGCATCCACCAGTCACCTTGCTCTAATACCAATGTTGTAGTCACAAATTGACTCAAAATTGGAGACAATACAAATTGCAAGAGATAGAGGGAGAGAAAATAGAAGAGACATACATGACACAAGGATGGGTACAATCTCCCCCCATGCATGGGTGAGCACATCCTCTATGTATGTATATATAATTTAAATTTATTTTTTTGTGCTAAAAAATAACATTGAAAAGCATCTCCTTGAACTTGTACTTTCCTTGCACGAATGCCATGCTTTTGCTCCAATATTTTCTAACTTCTATCTAATAAAGTTAGATTAAGTTTAAATAATAATAATCAAATCTTTTAGTCCTTACAAAATATTTATATCCAAATAAATAAATTATGTATGTGCACCTAGAATATCATTACACTAAGAAGTGCACAAAAATACAATAATCTTGCACTATGAAGTATCCATTAATAGTTAATTCTTACGCATTAAATTGTGCTTTCTCAAAATATTTATTTTGCATAATTCTATCTAATAATCTAGTCACCACAACACAAAGCATATTAGTATCCTTCCATCTATCTACTAGGCATAATGTAACTAGTGTCAAACATGTGCACGCATGTAACAAGTAACAAATCATGTGACAAATTTTAAAAATTCATAAAAATAAATAAAGTAAAATGAATCTTATTTTCATAATAAAATTTGGTAAATTTAAATATTATAATAATAAATAATATTATTATTTAATTAAAAACTAATTCAATTTTTTGTACATATTTTTAAGTCTTCATGGCACACACTAGTGAAAAGCGCAAAGAGAGAGAAACACTTTTACAAAACAAGAGCATAAATGTTTTATTAGGGGAGTCATTAGAAGAATGGCAAGTATGAACGAAGAGAAATTTGTTGATCAATGTTAAAGTATTGATAAGTTCAAGACCTTCATACAACACTTGGCTAGCCAAGGAAACCAAGAGATGTGCAATCCTATCAACTACATGCAAATGCCAAATGTGACCTCAAAGTTATTCATCTATACGAGGTTCGATGCATAGTGGTCAATATTATAAGAGGAAAGATTCCAAAAGATTATGAATTCAACCTAAAAAGATATTCATCTACAAGGTTTGATACATGTTGGAAACTTGGGCATATAAACTCCAAACTTGTTAGAGGTTGGTGCATTTTAAAATCCTCTCATCAAGACCTTTCCAATGTAATGCTAGATAATACCACAAGAGAAACGTTTTGGAACTTGGAAGCTTTTTCTCCCCATCTCAAATAGATGGCTTTCTTAAGGCTTGAAGTATATCCAAAATCACTTTTCCTTCATGTTTCTTGCCAATAAGACCTAGTATCTCCTAGTGTCATATTAAAGATGATAAGATTATAGAGTGACTAATCTTTTTAGATGGACCATCTACATCATTAATTTCTTCCGATTTCAATGTTGAACAACTTATTTTGTGTATTTTCTCATATTTTAATGCTACATGTTGAATTTTATCAGTGTCATATAATAATGTGTAATTTTGTTAGAAATCACATTCTATTGAAAAAATCACTTATTCAATATTTTTCGCACATTAATGAACTTGTTTTGAAACTCACATTGTTTTATTGATCTAGGCTATTTAAATGGAATACCACATCTCCCAATTCTTAGAGAAACCAAGATGTTCTCATCTTCAGAGAAATTGGAGGTATTTACTCAAAAGGGTTGCCTCATCAACCCAAGTAGCATCTTCTTCAAGATAATCCTTCCATTCTACAAGGTGTCACTTAAGATTTGACTCCTCAAAGTCTTTTTTCTTGTTTTAAAGATCCTTTCTAGTTTCCTTTTACTAAATTCCTCAAGGAGGCATGACAATTTTCTCATCATCAAGTACATATTCAAGATCAAATACATAGGTCTTGAGTAGGTTTACATGAATTATATCATGGATTTTGAGATTATAAGCATGTTTTCCCATCACTTTGGTTACTTCATAAGGTCCATAGTACCTTGAAGACCAAGCTTCTCATATTTTCACAAAAAAAGTGAGTTGTTTTTAGGTATCATCCTTAGAAAAACTATGTTGCCTTCTTCGAATGTTTGTACAATCATTTCCAAGGTCTACATAGGATATATACTGACTTTGGGTAGCTTCAATGTCATGTGAAATTTTTTGGTTCATTTCTTCAATCATATCTTTGGATGCTTCCACCTTAAGAGTGGGGTCTGAAAAGTTTGAGGGTGTACAATATTCTTATCCATACAAAGCTCGGAATGCGAATATTATGTTGGTAGGTAGTATTGTATGCAAATTCCATAAGGGATAGATGTTTGATCTACCATCTCAGTTCTCTGCTGCATTAGAATTTTACGATGCAACAAGCATGACTTAAAAGCCCTCAGTAAACATAATTTTAGTAGCCCATCAAGATATATCCCTAAGTGATGCTGCCCAGTATTCCTTAGAATAACATGAGGTTTCTCACCTAGGTTTGCTTGAGTCCACTTCACAATGGAAGGTTCCAACCATAATCCACAAGGATTGACCTAAATGCAGGGTCTTAGAGTACACTAAGGGTCACCTATTCGTTCACCTACCATCAATCTTCAAGATCCACTTTGTGCTAGACACCCAAACCAAACCTAACCCCTAATACACTTGGTTCAAAGAGAATGAGAAATGAGGGGGAATGCATTATGTCAATCCTTCTACCCATAAGGCATAGTCTTACTCTAGTCCCCTAAAACAAATGACACAAAGTCAGGATTCTACTTAATCTCCTAATTGAATCAACACATAACTTCTATCTATAACATTTTTTAAGAAGCTCTCAGCTAATCAAGACCACCTTGCCTTACCCATCAAGGATCTCACCCTCCCCCTTCCCTCTTTGGATCCACTTTAGTTTTCTAATTACTTACCATGTCTATGGTTTAACACATAAAGGTAGCTTCCTTAATTAACCCTTTAGATCACTAGGTTTATTCGCGTAATGTATATCACAATACTCAAATAGAATAAAATAGTCATTTATCAAATATTTCTATACAGTTTCTTTATTCATCTTCTTATTACAATTTCTTCTCATGCTGCCCATACAAGAGTATTACAATTTCTCCTTCTACCCATACAAAAGTAATAACCTAAAGGTTCAATCCCACTAAGATTGCACCCTTAACTAGTATCAAGGCTTTCCAATAATACCATCCTAGGTCACGTAGGGATTAGGCAATTCCTAGGGTTCCATAACTAGCCTTGGGGGAGGTCTAATGCAATCCTTCCTTTTAACCGTTTAAGAATACGTAACCAAACCAACCAACCTATCATCATCAACTAAGAAAATAATATTATTACATAGCATCAATCCAAACAATCACTTTTAATATTTCCATAAGAATCAACCAACTTATCTTGGCTAGGAAGGGTATCTCTTTCCCAAAACAATAAGCCTTTTCTTAAAAAGGAAAAGCCGTCAAACCAAAACAATGTCATTTTATTACTTCTCAAAAGAAGATATAACATTCGTATTTAGAACAGTGTTACTACCAAGGTCGAGTGATATAGTGGAGTTACTACAAGTCGGATCTTTTACTTGAGATATTAAGGTCTACTGCCACCATTGTCATAGGGTTCTTATTAGTATCCCTATTGAGTTTGGTGAGGAAGGGGAGAATATACCTGTTATACATCCTCTCTCTCGACTCAACTTTGACTATCCTAAGTGCGAGTAGGCTAATTGGTATGGTGTGATCTATCAAAGAAGAATGGATCTATACATCCTCTCTCTCAACTCAACTTTGACTATCCTAAGTACGAGTAGGCTAATTGGTATGGTGTGATCTATCAAAGAAGAATGGGTCTATACTTTGTATTTTAACGAACTAAACATGCGAGTGTCAAGATGGTCATTAAATATCCCTAGCATAAAATTGTTATGAATGGTTATGTGTATGTGGAGATTTTTATTTTATTGGGAACTGACATTCAAGGTATGAGTCCCAAGGTTAGGTTAGGTGTGTTTGGGGAGATCCAAGGTGTTGCCTCTCTCTTGTAAAGATATTGTTGGGCACTCTAAGAACTGTTTTAGAAGGTAGTCCTAGTGACCATGTGTTTTGCTAGCCTACTAGACAATTATTTCTAAGAGTTTTTGTTAGTTATGAGGCAATTAGAGAAGCCTACCAAGATAAAAAGAAGAAAAATCATAAGTACATCTGAAATATTTTTAAAAAATAAACATACAAAGGTGTGTAAAAAGGGGTTCAAATTCCTAAACTAGAAAAACAAAAGAAGAAAAAAAATCAAAGAGCAGATAATCATCACCTTGTGAAGGCCTAGCAAGTTCCTGGGGACAAGTCTGGTGGATCCAAGGCCGATGCCTTGTCTTCCTAGGGGTGATATCTAGCTAGAAAAATAAATAAGGATGGTTGGAGCGAAAATAAAAGTGAGAGGAAGAAAAGGATTTAGTGTCCCCTTGCGAGTGCTTGGTAGCTTCTTGGGTACCGAGACAGAACCTAAGGCTGATGCCCTGTTCTCCTTAGGTCACAATATGCTCAGGTCCCTCCTTTTTACACGTCAAGTATCAAATCCTGAAGTTTTAAAAAGTGATGAATCAAAAGGGTCTCAAAATGAAAGATCAAGCTATAGGAGTCCTCGCCTCTGTAGGAGTTCTCGGTCCAGTTATCCTAGGATAGGTAGGTAGTTCATACTACCACTCAGGATGGCTTCTTTGATAGTTTTTTTTTTCCCTGTCTGTGTTGGAGTAGTTGGTTAGCGACTAGCCCCAAATTTCTATCAGATCATACTTAGTCTGTCCCTTGTGGATCTTCATGCCTTACTTTTGTCAGGGGGTAGGGTGAGAGTTGTTCTTGTGCTTTATTGAGTATTTTGTTTTATGGTAGCTTGATACTTTTTATGGTTGTGGATGTGCATGTCAGTTCATGGATTCAACGGGCTGGGTCACCCTATCATGGTCACCAATGTGAGCCGATTTTTGGAGCCGATTCTAGAGTGCAAAAGTAGCCTAGGAGATGTAAAATAGAAATTTTTCATGGAAAATGAACGAACGTAGATCGATGAGCTGGAGCTTTCTTAGATAGGTTTCGACTCCAAGAACCCAAGGCAAGTCTCTATTCATCGATCAGAGTCCGTTTGACCCCCCATTTAATCCCCACAAGGTTTCACGTTATGAAGTAGCTATCGGATTCAAGAGCTGGAAAGAGCATGACGAAGGCCATGTTGATAGATTTCGATGCAAGAAGCCAAGCATCTAGTCCATTCGCAATTCTGAGCTCGTTTGGGCCTCCGTCTAGGCCAGAACCACTTCCGTTCAAGTGTGAACATACAAAGAATGAACCACGTTTTTTTAATAATTAGATGGATAACTATGATTAAAGAGAAAAAAGCTCAAAAACTCACAAGACAGGGGGCGTAAACTTTTTTGCGTCCCCTCAAATCATCGATTATTGGGATTTTACAACTGTTGAAAGGAGGAGGAATGATCAAGGGGATTAGATCCTTGAATTTTTTCACTCTCAATCACCTATACTATCATGCAATATGATGAAATGAATAGAAAATTGTTGTTTTAGTCTTTCTCTCTCCCTCTCTCCTCTTAGTGTTTGTTCTCATGGTAGTTAATTTTATGCGAGAGAGGGGTGGGCTGAGATGCAAGATTTTGAACGCAGGACTGCATTGAAGCATTACGAAAGCATAGATCGAAGGTCGATCGTGCATTAACGGCTTCCAGAATGTGAGATACGTATGGATTGTTATGTAGTTTAATGCATAAGTGGGATCCTTCATTGTTCTACGATGCATTTTGGTTTCAAATGATTGAAAATAATTGCTATTGCTTGGAAATGATTTGTTTTATCAAAAACATCAAAAAGAAGAGCAAATATTAATCATTTAATAATTTTATGCTAAACACGCAAAATCCAGAAAGTGTGATTTTATGGTAAATCTTGAGTTTTACGGGTTTTGTTGAGTCATATTATGTTCCTATGGTATAAAATGGTGAATGATGATAATTCTTAGTATTCTTAATCACCTTATATCAAAAAAAGCATATATATATATATATATATATAATAAATCAAAAATATATTTTTTATGGAAAAATAGATTTTATGTGCCAAAAAATACGAAATTTTATGAATGTATCCATAAATATATGGTGGGGCTAGGGCATGAGGTTTAGCCTCAGCCTATCCCCATTTTTATGGGGATGTATTTATTACCTTTTATACATGAAAAACACATGAAATTTACTCTTTACACCTATCAACGAATGCAAAACCATAAACAATAGAAGGAAAAGGTTGTGAGGAGTTAAGAATCCATTGAAATTTGAGTTTATGCATAGCTTGACATATAGAATTTGTTTGTTTTAAGTGTTTAAAGAAGGGCAATGGCACGAATTACTTTGGTGCTGCCTTAACAATGATGCACTACGTTAGGGTGAAATCATGAAAAGAATTGCTTGTACACAATCCATGCTATTTGATCTACAAGTATATATGTGCACTTAAGGGCATTCACATTTGCATTGCATTACCTATATGTATGGTATTAAAAAACAAATCATGGATGCATTGCACTTGATTGTTACAATCATTGACCCACATTGAGAGCATAAGGAGTCCCATGTTGTAGGATAGTATGTTCGTTTCCTTTAGGGCTTGATTTGGTAAGGATTGAATTATCTCTTGGAATAAACATTAAAAGAGTGAACTATGTTTTACATGTGCTATATGTTTGGAGGGCGCATCTTGGGGCCAATCCCCGAGGTGTAGGAGACTTGTAGTGGGGCCACAACAATCTGTTGGGGGATGCTCCATGTGTATGTGATACGACCTGTTTGGGAACTCCAATTGCTTGGAGTTGGGAAGGGATTCGTTGGACTATGAACAATACGAACGCATGTTTAAGTTAAATCAATGTGTGTAGCCTCAGATGCTCTTGGCCGCAAGGGCATGGGGTGTTTTGGTTCAGGATAGAGGCCCAACTAGAGGCTAGAGCCAGTGTCGGGCCCATTTTTGGTCCCGATACTCTATTGTATATTCTTATTTGTAGCATCTTGATGCTCTTTATGGTTCATATTTATGCATATCAGTTTGTAGGTTCAACGGGCTAAGTGAACCTATCTCGTGGTCAACAATGAGAGCTGATTTTAAAGCTAAATTTCAAGCACAAAGGTGATTCAAGACCCATAAATAGGTATTTTTGGTGCAAAATAGAATGATCATGAATCAAGGAGCTGGAGTTTTCCTAGATGCATTTTGACACCGGAAATGCAAGGCAAGTGTCAGTTCGTCAATCGAATACCATTTGAACTCCCATTTAATAGTCTGCAAGGTTTAGCATTATGAAGTATCTATTAGATCCGGAAGCTGAAAAGCATATGATGGATGCCAGAGTGATAGATTTCAATGCCAAAAAGGCATCTCTCTAGTCAGATCTCATATTCGAGGTCGTTTTTCCCTCTATTTGGTCAGAACCACTTGCGGATAAGTGTAAATGTGTAATTTAAACTAGATAGTTTGGTGGAGGTTAAGTATTTAATCATGGTTAAGAGAGTAAAAAGCTCCACTTTTCACATGAATGGGGGAGAGCATTTCTTTCGACAGCCCTTCTTCTCCATTAAAAAATCATTTTTTGTGCCTCTTTTGATCATCCTTCTCCTCCAAGGAATGGAATGCTGCAATTCTTTGCCCTTTGATGCTTCAGACCACACCAGAAATGATGCAATAAATGAAAATATTCAATTTCAATCTTTCTCTTACATGTTTCTCTCTCCTCTTTGTTCCTTCTTTATATGGATGCGTATGAGAGAGAGAGAGAGAGAGAGAGAGAGAGAGAGAGAGAGAGAGAGAGAGAGAGAGAGAGAGAGAGAGAGAGAGAGAGAGAGAGAGAGAGAGAGAGAGGGCTAATTCAATGAAGAAAGGATGGATGATGGTTCAAAAGTATAATGGCACATAGATTGAGTGATTTGGATGTATCAATAGTTGAAAAATAGGGTCATCGACTTCACTTTTCTAAAATATGAACGTATGTATGTGGATTTTAGAGTAAGTGACTTTTATTTAATTTTTATGATGAATGTTTTATACATATGATGGAAAGTTAAAATAATGATTGAAATATATTTTTTATGTCTACAATTTCAAAAACTTGGTCATTTTCCTTTACGTGTATTAAACATAATAAAACCGTAAAACCCGAAACATAGGATTTAATAGAAAATGGTATTGTTCTTAGGTTTTGAGAAATAAATGAAGTTCACATGGTATAAAAGTACGTATACTAATGGATCACACTTCACATAAGTCATACAAATCAAAAAATATTTAAAAAATAAATAATTTATATTGAAGTAAATAGAAAATTTCATTAAAAATAGTTAAATGAAAGAAAAAATTTAAGAAAAAAGAGTTTTTTATGTTTAAATTTATAAAAAACTAGGAGAATGTTTGTGATTGTGTTATGAAGGTAAACCATGATGGTTTTCTTTAGTTTACCTCCATTTATATGTTGAAATATGTGTTTAGAGCTTGTTTCTATGAAAAAGTGTCACGAAACCTCCCCACATCTGTGCAAGTAAGAAAAAACATAAATGGTTGGGGATGTGGCACTTATTTGATTAAGTTGTTGATTTATTTACATATCTTAGCATATAGCATGTGGTTTATATAAGTTTTAAGAGGTTTAGTAGCACGGGTTAGCCCGGTGTTGTTCCTTAGCAACACAACACAACACTAGTAGAAAGAAATCATGAAAAGATTGTTTGTGTGCTTTACGTTGGCTAATTTTAGTTAATTTATTTGAGCACAGAGTGTTATATACTTTTCATATGCAATCTAAATATAATATCAAAAGATAAATTCCTAAATGCATTGCAATTGTATGTCTAGGTGTGACGACCAACATTGAGAGTATAAGATCCCCTTTGCTATGCGATAGTACAATATCTTAGAAAGCCTCATATTCAGTAAAGCCTCATATTCATCATTCATAGATTTATACCATTTCTCATCCTTAGTTGATTCTTTTGCAAAAGATGTAGGCTCTTTCTATGATCTCCACAATAGAGGTGAACTAGATTCTGCTCTCTCATGAAGTGTTACATATCTTTTCTTAACTCTAGGGGTAACCACTACAGGTATGCCACCAAACTCACTATCAAGCCTCTCACTAGAGTCATATCCCAAAGTCAATGGACCTGTAACAACATCAAAAACCCTCTCTTTTCCTGTATCTCTCAGCCTCATTGACATATCCATGTCAGTGGGACGGAGACCCATGGCTGCATAGCATGTCTGTCCAAGGACTTACACTGCTAGATGCATCTTGAATAGGTCCACTGATAGAAGAAGTGCCTTGTTGTCCATTTTTAGCATATATGTCTTGTGAAGTATCGTCATATGTTGTAGCCTACTTAGCACCCTACCAAGATTCTAGCTCATCAAATACGACATCATGGCTGAGCAATATCTCTCATGTAGTTGGAACAATGCATTTATATCCCTTTCTTTCTTGTGAGTATCCCATGAAAACACACTTCACTACTTTAGGGTCAAGTTCCTTCCATTTGTCATCGGGAACATGAACATAGGCAATACTACCAAATACTTTCAAATGTTGTATGTCAGACTTATAGCCATATAGCTGCTCATAAGGTTATTTTCATGTATTCCTATAGTAGGTGTTCTATTCATAACATAGACAGCCGTAAGACAAAGGCATATCCTTATCATTTGACATGGCCCTGGGGCTACCTTCATAATCACCCTATTCTTTCTTTTAGCAACTCCATTTAGCTATGGAGTATAGCTGCAAGTCAATTGTCTCCTGATCCCATGCTTTGCTAAGTATCTACCAAACTCCTTTGAGACATACTCTCCACCGTCAAATTATAAGCATGAGACATAATAGTTAAGCTCTTTTTCAACATGAGCCTCAAAATCCATAAAGCTATCCAATAACTCATCTTTACGCTTTAAGATGTATATCCATGTGTACCTGTTATAGTCATCCACAAATATCACATAGTATCAAGACCCACCAAGTGATGCATTATGCACAAGTCCCCACACATCTGAGTGCACAAGCTGTAAAGGGCTGTTGCTATTCTGTGTATTCTTGGAAAATGAAAATATGGTTTATTTCCCAAACTGACATGTTGAGAAAAAATTAGCATACTTAAACCTTGGTAGCCCTACAAACAAGCTCATTATGCTAGATTTTTTTCAGTTTTTGAACATTTATATGTCCAATCCGTTTATGCCACATATCAATGACTTAGATACTTGCCCCATCATGCACAAACATAGTAGCATTCAATTGAAATATGTTTGCATCCAGTGTAAATATCCTACCATGTCTCTAGCCTTTTGCAACCAATCTACAGCCTCTGCCATATTCCTCTATGAAGCAACCATCTCTATTGAATCTACCTATAGGTTCTGCTCGACCATCTAATCAACAGATACCAGGTTCTTGGTGATCGATGGAACATGCAATTGCTTTTTCTTGCCATCAAATGTAACCAAGGAAACAATCCATGTGTGTGCTATGTCATGGTGAGAATCATCTTTAGTACATACATAGCCATTAGCACCTATTTTCAGCTCATCAAACCACTCACCATGTGGTGTTATGTGATTTGAGACACTAGAATCTATATACCATACATCATCAAACTTTCCTTCATGCTTGTCTTTGTTGCGTATATAAAACATAGCAAACAGTCTCTCACCCCTCTCAGGCTTTGCATGACTAGAAGATGCATAATGTCCCTGCGGTCTACCCTTTTGATCAGCTTACTTTTTTCAGCACTCTTTTGCAATGTGTCCATGCTTACCACAATAATGGAAATCTTTTTTATTATTAACATTTTCATGAGTAGACTGAGTATGCCAAGATCCTCTACCCCTAGACTAAGATCTCCCCCTCGCATAAGAGTATCCACCACCTCTACTAGCAGATCCATGTTGACTCTACCCATACTAATATGCATGTTATTGGGTTCCCCTACCACAATTAGAGCCTCTGCCGATGACCATGGCCTCTCTTATTAGAGTAAAAAGCTACATCTCTGTTTTTAGAGCTACTCGAGCTCGTAGTCAACCCCAATTTCACTTCTTCATGGATAAGCAAGGATACCAATTCATTAAAAAGTTAGGCATTTTAGCCCTAACTAAAATTGACGTATCGAAGGACTTGTATTCAAGCCCTAGACCATTCAAGGTCACAACCACCAAATCCTCATCATCTATCTCAGTCCGAATGGATGCTAACTGATCCATAATAGTCTCTATCTCAGTCACATAGTCATGAATGGACTGTCCTTTCCTATCCATCATGTTAAACTTCTGCTTTAGCTGTAATTTTTTTGGCACTAGTGTTAGTACCATAGTATCTCATCAAAATATCCCATGCATCCTTCGTTGAGCTACAATTCATTATTTGCATAACCATAGCATCAGAAACACATAGGGATAGCCAATGCAATACCCTACGAGCTCTCTCATTCCATGCTCGATGTGCTCTAAGTTGATTAGGAGTTGCATTCCTGTCGAGGAGTTTAGGCTCAGCATTCGCACTTGTAATTAAGTCCCAATAACCCTTGCCAATGAGAAAAAAACTTCCATCATGAAATTCCAAAAAGCATAGTTATTGTTGTCTAATTTTTCACCCACTATTTGAGTTATGTTATCAGTCCTTTTAGCATTTGCCATCTTTGCAATTCTATGTATTCATCAATGCAGTCTAAATTAGATAGTGTCTGACTTCTTGCAAACCAACTACACTTTGCATAGGACAATTTCAATCCTCAAATTTATGATAGTAAATTAACTACAAAAAAGAATGATTTCTTAGCTCAAAAACATGGCAAACATCTCTAGAAATATGTCATAACAACCATGTTCAGTAGCATGCTAAGTAGGTTTCATTCACTCTTGCATGTAGGACATATATTTATGTGCCCAAAACCATTTATAGATTACAGTCTATGATTTCTAGCAACAATTCTCTATGCAAAACTGAAGCAATTTCAAGCCACAAACATCCTTGAATCACATTAGACATGTCTCATGACTCGTAGGAAACAATACATGATCACATAGGCATAAATGCTTGCTTAGTTTTCCATAACTATAATACATAGTTTTCAGCCAGTTTAATGCTGTAAACCAACAAACACCATATTGGGGAATATAGGAATTTCCCATAGGTTTGGGACACGTGGTCAAATCTTTGGATTTATCATAACTTGAACACTATAACTCCAAATCGAGTGCTCTATAGCTCAATAGATTCCATTTTTCAAGCACTTTCCAATGATAGGTCACATCATATGGTTTTAAGAAACTTATGGAAATGTTATCCAGGTGCCACCTTTTTATTTTTCAAAAAATGGGAATTGTGAGATTCCCAAACTCACTAACATTGTGTTAACAGTAAATTCTCTGTGTAATTTGAAGTATCTTCAGTTCAAAATAGCCTCAAAACATCTCTGACATGTACCATAACCTTGGGGGTTCAATGTAGGTACATACAAGCATCAAGAGTGGTGTATATGACCAGTAGTAGCAGACAAGCTTCTTATAGGCTATAACCAGCCAACCCACTGTATAACCAATAGTGAATTCTAGATTTAAAGTATTTCCATCCCATAACATCCAAAGAACATCCACATCACATCCCCAATACATGTGGAAAAGATCCAGGATTTTGTAGGTACCAAACATGCATCACAACTCTTCAACTATCAAGTATGATCTGTCATACATTCAATGACAGATTTCAGCCTGCAATTTTAGATCTATAAAGCAATCTAGTACTAAATTTTTAGTCGCTATTGGTCATGCCAAAGTGTACACAATTATAGGCATATGCATTGCGAAGCATAACTCAAACTGCCACATATTCAGGTTGCAATCTTCAAGTATCTAGGTAACTATCCTACTAAATTTGGAGGGTCATACTCTAGCACCTCTATCTAGTATTTAAAAGAGCTATCCAACTTATCAAGTCTACCTAAACATAGGTGATCGAGGTCTCCCACTTTCCTCAATGGGTTTGTTTTAGTTATATAATTAAGCAAAGCATACTAGCATACTATTTTGACACATGAAAGTAGCTTCATGTTATTGTCGCATTACATAAGGTTCATTAACACAATCTTTAGCACATGACAAACACTTTGAAAAATAATACTTTATATTAATTTATAAAAAATTTATACAAAACCGTCACTCCCATAAAAGCAGTCCTACAAGAGAAGAGAATAGTCTCGCCTAGGATAGAACCTTCCAATCTCACAAAGTTAGGTTTTATATGATCATATACATCTTAACCTCACGAGGTTAGGCTGTATGTGGTTGCACTCAATGGACAACAAGAAATTTACTAGCTCGGAACCTTAATAAGCTTTGTTGTATGTCATTACATTCATGCAAACAACATGGAATTTATGGGCAAGGTTAGGTTGTATATGGTTACACTCATGTGGACAACAAGAAATTTACTAGCTCATAACCTTAATAAGCTTTGTTGTATGTCATCACACTCCTGCAAGCGACGTGGAATTTACTGGCTCAAAGCCTCACTAAGCTTCCTTAAGCCTCAAGAGATGTCCTACATAATAAGGATACTTATTACTTAGCACTTTGCTCTATCAAGCATTCAAGTGATCAAAAAAGAAAAATCACCTAGCTAACGCAAGAGCGTAGGACTCTCGCCCACAAGTGAGTGTTTAAGCAACCTACAAGAAGCTAAAGCACATTGATTTAGGGATCCAAATGGTCTAAACTACCACAATCACATTTCTATATGGCTATTACAAGCTTGAATTTCCAAAATAACATAACCATCACATTCTATATATAAAAGCAACCATATTTAGACACTTTTAACAATGCCATGCATGAAAACAGACTTTATTCTTCTCCTATCACATTGCTAAAAGGAAAATATCATTCTAAATTGTATTTTTAGTGTTTCTTAGGCTCTCTTTCAATTGATCCACACTCCCTTTAATTTATAAAGCTGAAAGGACAACTCTACATGCATGTTATCTTTAACTTGGGTTTATTTCTTTAATTCTTGCTATCATGCATATGACCATTTGTAGAAATTCAAATTAAAAAATGAGTTTCTAAAAATACTTCCAAGTAAATTTCTAACCATAATCTATCTAAACCTCATTATCTTCATTAGACCATCCTTCATTGTGTGTCGTCACCACAACTTCAAGTTGGCACGTGACCATTGCAATTTTGGGTTGCATGAGTTCCATGGTCTCCTCAAGTTATGCTATAGCTTTGGGACAAGCCTTAGCTTCAGTTATGCATTCATTGATGGTGAGAGCATGATCATTTTCTCTAGGCTCGTTGGTGCCATTGAAACAGTCTTGGGAATATTAGCTTTAGGAACGTGCATGAACAATCTCTAAACTTAAGCATGTTGTTGCTTAGGGTAGAGAAGGGATACAATAGCACTTGCAAGTTTTTTGAGACAATTTGAGGTTTTTTTGGCATTTGAATTGCTTCTTGGGCTCAGTTCACAAAAAGAAGGGCGCTAGAGTAAGTGCCACGGTGTTGGAGGATAGTGTGAAGAGACTTTAGAAGATTTGCAATACTTGATGCTTGCTAATATGAAGTTTGGGAGTAGCAAAATAGGGCATCGATTTCTTAGAATGTCATAGAAGATTTCTCCATGCACAAGGTACTTCGTGACGTTGAATGGATTATATGTTTGGAATCCCCTTGCAAGATTGTATTGTTAATAAGAGAGCTCTTTTAGTTGAGTTGGGAGTCAATATATAACAATGTTGGTCATGGGTGAGTTGGGATGCAAGTGGTAATTATCTATCAATATTAGGGATTCCCCTACACTAATCTACACTAGCATTGTATCTAGAAGGTCTATCTTAACAACTCTCTTTCTTGTACTCACATCTAATGAATACCACCACTGATGGTATCAATAGTATTGCATGTGCTTAAAGTCTAGATTGGAGCTCCATCTTGATTTTCACTCAAGCTTTAGCATCACTAGACTAGGAGACATGATGGACTTTAAAGAAGTAAAGAATGAGGATATAGTTCAATTTCTAAGGCACATAGGGCTTATCACTTTCTAGATTAAACGAATACAATTGAACAAAATAGAAGATTGGTGGAATTACTAATGAAAGAAAAATCCCAAGATTCGTACAAAGAGATACTCAAGCAATGTTATTAGGGTTGATCAGCTAAGATTGGTTACAATTTTTCAGACTCAATATGGAAGAAGTGAACAAGTCGAACAAGCATGAAATGGGGTGGATAGGCTAGTCCAATTAAAAGATCATATAGAGAACATAAAATAGGAGCTTGAGGTGAGAGAAAAAGAAGGTATTGTTAGAAGAGCAAAACACGCAATCGAATAATGAAAGACACAAGATCCATGAAAGAGACAATGCACCATATATAACCACGAATAGGAATCCACTATGACAAGAGTACAATGGTTGAGTGCCAACTCCCACACTTTGCAAACTCCCTCTCTCCACACCAAGAATCTACAAGTACCTAAATAGAATAATGGACTGTGGTCACACCCCCTCCTTTTACAAACAAAAATAAAGGATTTTTCCTACCACAACATAGATTGGCCAATTACCAACTAAAGGAGAAAGAGAGTACCATAAATTAGGCTGTGGACACCCAAGAACTTGGTATATGACCACTTCTAACATCCTTTCTTAGAGCATAAGTGAACAAGTAATGAATGAGAACATCCAAGATGCACCGTGGATATTCCAGCAATGTGTACTCTATTGGATGCACCTTGATAAGAAAGCATCTTAAAGAAATCCAAATGCCATAATCCCTCTCTGAAAGCAAAGTAATCAAACTAGCCACTATGTATCTCATGTAGTCACACAAGCTCCATGGATAGCTCACCACAACACCAAGATTCCCCCACTATATATGCATGCCCTTTGGGCCTCTTCATGCAAGACCACAAGGACACATCATGTCACTCATCCTAGCACGAACTTGGCATTGGACACACCAGTTCAAGATTTGAGTCACCTAAAGATGTGAATTTGATAGCACGCATCAAATCCATCAATAACAAGAGAGCATTAGCATGCCCTTTCTCCACACATAAACTTACCCCTTCTAGCTAGGATCATGTGAGGATGTGCAACATCATTAGAGCCAAGAAGAACCATCCACTCAAGCCATCAATAGGCCCTGAGTGAACTAAGATGATATAGACATGTATGCAGTCTCGTGCTCTACCAAGCACATCCATGATATCTAGTGCACAAAGCAGCAACATGTCTTTTGCATCTTTCTTATACATATCAATCCAGAAAAAGCCAAGTGACAATGCTAAATTTCCATGATCCGTGTTAACTCAAGTCTATGCAAGTGCTACAGAGTGTCCACAAAAAAAAAAGAACAGTAGTGTGTTTTACAAAAAGTGACTTTTTCAACTTTTGTGAGATGATTTTTGTAATTTTGCCCATGTGGCTTGTAGACCAAGCCTATTTTGGTCAATTTGAATACCTTGGCAACTATATTCTAGGTTCATATGTAAAAGTTAGAGCAAAATCAAGTTGCAAAAAATTCAAGACAGAACTACACTCCTCAAGGCTTTGACACAGGGTTCTTGCTTATGAATGAAGATGTATCCTTGATTACATGATGCTTTGAAAGGAATCGATTAGGGTTATTAACAAGGGCTTAGTTTCGATCACTTCTAAGCGACATCATGCCTCCATCATGCTCAAATGAACTGGAGGGCTAAGTAGAGTTGGAGTTAGTGTCATCCTGTCCTAAGTCATGGAAGTGCTTGGATGAAGTGGAGGGCTAATATCCAAGAGTTTCTCATATTGCAAAGTGAGAATTTTAAAGATGCAAGAAAAGAAAGTGAGGCTTACATTCATTTCCTAATTTTGCAACTTTACTATAGTCATCCAATATTTGCAATCACTGTCCATCCACAATTTGTGGTGTCACTCTACTCTAGCACCTCCTAGATCAAATTCTTGAAGGGCTTATCATAGGATCGACAATGTCTTCATAACTCCTCTCTATAAAGCTTGTAACTAGTCTCTTAACATTGTAAGTTCAAAACAAATAAGTAGATGTTACAAATAAGAACCTATTCACTAGGTAGAACAAGACAAACAAGAAAGGGAAGCACATAATACAATTTGGCTTCACCATATATTCAAGGAAGAAACTTCTTTAAAGATAGCTTCTCTCCCAAATAGATCAATATAAATTAAGCTCCGATGCCCTCTACATAGGGAAAATAAAATTCAATAAATGTCAAGGAAACATAAAACCAAAATTTATGTAGGCTTTGAGGTGATAGTTGCCTTTCAACATGAGGAAAAAATGTGATAGTTTGTCATGCTACTATGTGAATTTAAAAATGTTGAAATTTTTTATCCTATCTTTGAAAAGAGGTCTATTGAGAGGAGTGGATCAATGGAAAATATATTATTCATAATATTAGGATTGAGGGAAAAAATGCATATCCTACACACCAAGGGATGAATTCATTTCAAGACAACAACCTTTACAAACTAGAGATAGGTGCTTGCAAAATCAAAGGATAAAGAAAGGTTTACCTAATGCGACAAAATATTGTTGAATCATAATTGGATATTTCTCTCTTCAAACATGCTCCTATCCTCAAGAGATGTACTTGGATAGTCCTCCTTCTTTAACACATTGGCAATCATCTGACCAAAGGCCTTGCCCCGTCCTCTAGTAGTTGATTGAAACAAGTACCTCCATTTCTACATCCTATGCACAAAACCTATCGAGGAAAAAGACTCTAAATATTCTTGAGAATATAAACTTCTCAACAAGAGAGCTTCCAATCGGTATGTATACAAGAACCTTGGAATCCATTCGCATAGTAGGTCCTGCCAAATGCTCAAACTTAGCAAAATCCTCTTTACACAAAAATCCCTACAATGATTTACAATTTGCTCAAGGTCCCACTTAGGATTAAACATGTCTCTTGCAACTTGGTTAAAAAAACAAGTTAATATCATGCTTAACAAGGAATTCAACAAGCTTCCCTAAGGAAGCAATGACCTTAGAGAGGCCTAGGATCTTTGGTGATGCATACACTTTCTTAGGTAATCTCTTCACTTTTCTTGCACCTAATGGAGAGCTAGGAGAGGGGACAAGCTTGATACTCGAGAGGTTGACTCGGTGCTAACTTGGTGCTTTGGGGGTTGAGGGTCTCTTCCTTTTCCATGCACCTAAAGATCTTTTTGACTTGGAACCTTTTGGAAGATATGAAGGTGGATTTTGAGGTTTGGAACTTGGGGGTGGTTGGATAGAGCAATAGGAAGGCACACAGGATACACTCCAATATGTTGAAACACCCTGATTTTGGGGGATCAATAGTGAGTGCCATGAAGCACTATATCACATTGTTAGAACAATGAAAACTTGACTAGTCAAAATGGCATGATTTGAGGGTCTCAGTGGCCACGTATTACATGCATCACACAATTAAGACCCTTGTAGTTGCAAAATAAAACAACAAATTAGGACTCTTACAGAACTTAACCTTTAACCCAAAAGGGACACCTGCCATTCTCCTATTGGCCACATGTTCTTACAATAGTTATAAACAATGGTTACTTCTAACAACCATATTTATTGACATTCAATACCTCATTTAAAGGTGCACTATAGTTGGAAGTGGTTTTTTCTCTCTTCATCCCAAGGTTTCACAGATCTTGAGATGGTGTGATATAGTTTTTGGAGAGTTATTGATCCCCAAAATCGTCTTATTTTGACCTCTTGGAGTATATTCTCTCTTTGCTTTTATTTTTCTCTCTATGCTTCACTATTTCACAAGTTTTTGTAGCGTACATAACAACGCAATATAGGTTACTTTTCCAAACAATTTTGGAAGAATGGTCAGGATTTCAAAGGCCTTAATATCAATAGTGGGCAATGGCTTCAAAACTTTCCCAAACATGTATGTAAGCTTGCTCATCATGGAAAAGTCCTTGCTCATTAAATCAACTCAATAAAGCTTAAATTTCTACTTATTAAAAGGATTTTCACTCCTAGACACCTTGGATACCCTGACAAAAATGTCCTTAATAGCCCTTATGAATGCTATTGTAGAAATTAGACGGTTAGTTGCTTCCTAGGATTTCCTTATTTCTCTAAAGCACCTCTACATGTAGTATCATCTAGACCCTCTCTTCCTCTTCACAGTCACAACTTTGACAACACTCGTTCCATTAGTTTTTGCCTTTTGAAAAGATACACTTGCACCAATGGAGAAATAAGTTCATGTTGAGGATGTCATTTATGAATATGACATAGGATTGCACTTGAGAAAAAAAATATTTATGAAGATAAACTTAGAGGATCGCTTGAGAAACATGATGAGTTTTCCTTCAATTCAAGTGGTAGCTAAAAATGCACTTCTCATTTGGTCTATTCTATTTATGCACTTGATCTCTCTCTTGTCCTGTTAAGTAGCCTTTCTTACTAGTGTGACTACTAGTTCCTAGGGCACAATTTGGGTTTCGACTTTTCTCTCATAGTATGGTATCGTGAAATTTCTTGATGCACAGGGAGTCCCACTTTCAATGCAATGTGCAATAGGTCATATCACTTCTTTTTCACTCAAAGACATATAAGCTCATGAACAAGTCTATTGCATTCATTCTTTTTGCTACCATCTAGTATCCACTTAAAGATGAGGAGCCAAAGAAGGCAATGCAATCTTTTGACTATTGTTTGGTTAAGGATGCAGAGGAGATCAATGACATAGAGGAGAAGGTTGATCTTGAATAGGAGGCAACCATGGCAATGGATCCACTAAATGTGGCAAACTTTAAACTTCAAATTATTATTGAGAAAAGTCATGTAGAGAATAATGAAGAGTCTCCTACAAACCTTCTTCTAGACCCCCTACCTTCCATGTTGTAAATACAATAATATTTTGCATTTTTCCCATTTCACATACTAAACTTATATTTGACAGCCTTTAAATCAGCACTCATATGCTATTCTACATTGAAACATCAACTACCAACATTTTTCCACTACTTTGAGACTAATTGATACTAGGAATACTTATGTGGGAGCACAATCATTTTAGGATTTTATTATTCTCGATTGGTACCTAGATTGCACCAATCTATCTTGGACTGAATCTTAGGCTCTAGTTCTTGTCCCCTACGATTTTTGTATTCTATTGTTGTGTTCATGATGCAATGCTAACTCTTTCCATCTTTTGTCCTTTCTAGACCTATGCTTTATCCAACCTTAAGACCAACTTTTAAAAACCACTATATTCTTCTACTATGTATTTATGCACATGAACAATTGCTCCCTTTTTCTTCAACTTTTGATAAGGTATTGACCCTTCAATATAAATACAAAAGAGACCTAAGAATAAAACTTTAAGGGATATAGGCTAACAAAATGTCCTTATTCTCTTACATCTAAGGTTTTTGAACGAGAGTTGAGAGAAAGCATGATAATCTTTCCAATTGATGGCTAATTAGGACTTTTTAAAACCCTAACCTTGTCAATAAGCTCAAAAATAATTGTTTATACTATTAGTATTAATTTTTTACTTCATGCATTTGTTGTGTGTGCATAAGATGTAAAACACAACCTCATACAATATCCAAGCATGTCATTAAAACTATTTCCAACATATCTCATCAAGTCATGAACATTGAAAAATGGAGAAGATTTACTAGTAGAAGGATCCTTCAAATAAATATTTCCATCTACTCATAAATATATGTAACTTCCTTTCTTTTAGTCATAATCTATTTACCTCATCATTATCCAACAATGCTCAATGATGTAGACTTCTCCAAAATAAAGATGTTGGATCTATCTAAATAGTAAGCTTCTGCTCACATGTCGAATATTTCTTGAAGAGATATTGGTAGATATTGTAGCAAAATATAATCTACTTGGCTAGAATGTCATACAGAAGGAAGGAAATGAAGAATAGAAAAGAGAACAATGTATCAAATGAATGTGGAGAAAGAAACAAACATGGTTGGATGGGAGAATATAGGCAATACAAGATTACAGAAGTTCCAAAAGAAAAATGACCAGAAAGTTGGCATGTGACATTGGTTAAGAAATGTAGGCATTAAATGGCCAACCTCTTAAATAAACCATATATTGTCTCGTAACTCACATTTGAACAACCAAATTTGGAGGGTCCGTTCTACTACAACCTCAACTAATTAGTGACTTAATCATTTTCTTACAAGCCTTTTTTTTAATGTTTTAGAACCTGGTGGTCTAAGAGGGAAGCCTTGAAAGGGGAGAAGATATGATTGGATGAAGACCTCGCTCCTGATTGGTTGAAAACCTCACTCCAACCCAAGTGGCATATAGAAAAGAGTGCATACACCAAGTACTCAAAGATTGCAAAAAGGCAAAATTTGTTGAGAAATGACAAGTGATGTATGCTCTAGGAAGAGATGTCCTGAATCCCATATGCACATTGAGAAGAGTGGAACAACCTAACTTCTGTAAAGCATTGTACTTGACTATCACTTTCATATGGAATGAATACAATATCATGATGCTTTGTACTTTCACTTGGTGTCTTGTCAGTGTCGGTCCATTACACAAGATTGTCTTTATGAGTCCAAGCTTCCATCTTGGAACCTAATTCACTTGTGTAAAAGTTGGTCTCTCTTTGTCTATGTCAACATGAGTCTAGTCTTCATCTTCCATCCTCCATAGCTCCTACCATGCTCTAGATCTGCATTTTTCACATGGTATCAAAGTACAGTCGAGCATGGCACTACTCCTCCAACTCTGTTTCACTCTCATCTAGCTTAGCTTGAGCTCAGTCCAGCTCAATCTAGAACCCCATCTCCTACTCCTTCATCTCACTCCCCTACTTGGTAGCCATAACCAGGACTACACCTACCTTTGATTGAGCTCCTACATCTCCACATACATGCAATATCTTCTGAAGCTCCCTTCTAGGGAAACATTTCTCCACTCAGGGCACTCCTTCTTGACACCTCAATCGATAACATTAACCCTTCTCTGATTCAGCATTGCATTTTTTTGCAGTCGCTGCATGTCTATGCATCCCTGTGTGGTCGTACTGTTCATTCTCCCCCTACGCTACATGAATCTGTCACTGGTCATGGGTCAAATGAAGCCTATTGCCTAAGCTTTATCCTCACCAAATCTTGTTCAAAATAATTCACTATACGCTCTGCTCTACAATCGCAAAATCAGACGGGCCAGAAACCCTAAACTCAGGACCTCCCTGATTGCACTGAATCTAAAGGTTTCAGTAAAGATTTGAGATATTTTGAAGATTTTTTTTAAGTCTTGAAGACCTCAAGCAATAGCATCAACACCAAAGCTTCTTTCTTTGCTTCATTCTTCCTCCATTTGGCAAAGCAAGTACTGTCACTATGATCTAAGTATTTACTCAGTGTTCATCAAGATTTTAGCAGCAAGGAGGGGACTCAAGTTGAAGGACAAGACAAGGAAAAGACAAGCATCAAGAATCACCATCAAGTAGGAAGAAGATTTTGCTAGTTAATTGAAGCTTATCAACATGGTAGAGCTTGAGCAAATAGCAAAGTTTAATGGAGAAGGTTTCCATGCCCATGTACCACCTCATGAGGAAAGACCTCTGGGATCTCTTTGAAGATGATGAAGGTGATGTGGTAGCTCCACCAAAAACCTAAGAATGTAAGAAGATGAATAACAAGGCACTAGGCATCATTGCATCTTCTATTTGTTCTCTTTGTCAAGAAGAGAGTGCTCAATATCTTTAAGTGAGAGACTTGGAACATTACTTAGGGTGGACACAAGATTCTCATATGGATCCTTATTTACACTTGCAAGCAGTACGGCTATTGCTTCATCTTCATCAATATTCTTCTTAAAAGTTGCAAGCTGGGTTTTTAGGCTCTTGAACTTGTTAATGTATATGGTCATGGAAGCACTGTCTTTTATATCCAATTTATAAAAGTGCACGAGTAATTTTACCTTTGAATTCTTTGCTTGGGTACCAAACATCCTGTCAAGTTCCTCCCAAGCAGTTCTAGCATCTCTAATGCCAGAGATATGATGTAGCACATCATCACTTAGTCCCCAACAAGAATGCAAAAGATGGTATCCCATCATCTAGGGAAAATCTATTATACACCAAACAAGCTACTGGAACCAAAGGAAGAGGTCGAGGATTCAACACCGACAACAAAAATCAGATGACATGTCATTATTGTGGTAAGACTGACCATATAGCCAGTGAATGTTTCCATAAGAAAAGAGCACGGCAAATGCAGAATTATCACCACCAGAACCAATTCATGATCAACAACTCTGACTAATTGTTCTAAAAGAATTTTCATTGTATCTTTCATATGTTTTTCCCTTGGTGGATTTGCCTTAACCCTTGCCAAAGATATAAAGTTTCAAGCTTTAACTGACTAGGTTGCCTATGAGCTAGTCTCCCGAGCATCATGAAGGGGGGGGGAAGCCAGCAAGTGTAGGAACTCATCATTTGAGGGGGCGTGTTGAGAAATGACAAATGATGTATGCTCTAGGAAGAGATGTCATGAATCCCGTATGCACAGTGAGGAGAATGAAACAACCTAACTTCTATAAAGCATTGTACTTGACTATCACTTTCATATCGAATGAATACAATATCATGATGCTTTGTACTTTCACTTAGTGTCTTGTCAGTGTCAGTCCATTACACAAGATTGTCTCTCTTCGTGTAACAATTGGTCTCTCTTTGTCTATGTCAACGTGAGTCTAGTCTTCATCTTCCATCCTCCATAGCTCATGCCATGCTCTAGATCCGCATTTTTTACAAAATTTACAATCTATCATGATGGATCGGTGATTATCACCAATCATCAATCCAAATGACGGTGCCCAACTCGAGATGTTGAGATTTACAATGTAGAAATCTACCAGGGCTCTCTAAACATACACGTGTTATCTTGAGGATACTTTTAAACAAGTACATATTGCCATGTATATTGAGACGCACCAATGAACTAGTAGGCATTTACCAATTGTATGAGGATATAGATGGGATTTGCCCTCAATCATGCACAAGGGGGAAACCAAAGGATCCAGAGAGGAGTGTACCATTATTCAAGGAGGAGCTCCATGATAGAGTACATGTGGTACATAGAGACATTAAGGCACGATACTTATGGATTCAAGTATATAGAGATGGACTTAAGGAATTGTACATAGCAAATTTCTATCTTCCAGCAACCAAAGGATTTGGAGGAGTGTGATGTTATGTAGGGAGGAGCTCCATGACGGAGTACATGTGGTACATAGACACATTAAGGCATGATACTTATGAATTCAAGTATATAGAGATGGACTTAAGGAATTGTATATAGCTGTTTGCTATCTTCCATCAATCAATTCTAGCTATGCATTTTGAAAAGAAGTTCCCTTACATGCCATTGTATGGGGATATTTTATGGTTTTGCCTATAGGTTACATTACTAGTCAAATATTTAAGGTACAAACAAGTACACCTAGAGAGTGATCTATGACACATGTAATGCCATGTATCATGAGATTGTCTTAGAGGATGGAAACATGTAAAGATCTTCATGCAACATTGGGGAGATAACCAAGTATGGCAATGGAAAGTGCACATAGAGTGTTCATATTTAACAACATGTCACGATGGCCAAGTTCATGAGGGTGCACATGTTGGAACCCAAGGAGGGATCAAGTATAGTAGCCTATTCTTTGTTGTTGATATCATTGACTTTACCCTCTTTGGTAGATCTATTGGTTTAGCAACGAATTATGCATGTTTGAGTTTTACAATGATTGTTTGTTATACCAAGAGCTCACTTGGCACTCCAATTTTTAGACATCCTAGATACTAGTTTCTGCACAAGATGTCTCATGTATATAGAACTACAATATAAAATCGATTGTTTGCTTTAGGCCCATATTTCTCTCCCCCACAAGGACCCCACCCATCTTGCAATTCATACTTCCTTATAAGGATGGCGATATAGATGATTCATAGATTGCAACAACATAGCATTGGATTGCTCTTTTAAGAGTGGGGATCTTATGGTATTGTAGAACTACAAGACGATCACGAGTGTTCAGTACTGGGCCAAGATATATGGCTACATTTTAGAGCATGATCCTAGTACATGGGCATTGAGCACACGGGCAAGTAGGCTTTAGGAGAGGGTTCACCATGATGGATCATATATTGACCCTCAAAGCTATCATAGAGGAGGGTAGGGCATATGGGAAGAGAATTTATTGTTACTTTGTGGGTTTACACAAAGTATTTGACAGAGTGCCCATGCCAAGCTAATGTAACAACTACAAGAGTGGCACTCCAAAGGATCTATAATGGGGGATTTATGCATTGTGAGTCAATGATAGGGAGGGTAAGTGCTCCAAGAGGGCTTTCCAAGATGATGAACAATACCGTCAAGGTGAAGTAGGAGTGTCCACTATCACCTACTCTATATGGTGTTTATGTCAATGAGCTCTCAAATTATGTTGAATCATGGATAGACTAGGGGGACAAGGTGCATGCTTGGCTAGCATATCGATACCTATCTTGTTGTATGCAGATGATGTGGTATTGATCGTGGACACTCTTGAGGGCCTTCAAAGACACATGGATGCATTGTAAGCATTTTGCATGCATAGAGGATTGCCAACAAACCTTGGAAAGACCAAGGTGATGGCGTTCAATACCACACAAGCTTGCATGACCCAAGCAAGGCATCAATTTACTCTTGAACAAGAAATGGTTTAAGTATGCGAGATCTTATGTCTATTTCGAGGTCACATTCACAAAACCTAAATTTTTAATTGTGAGATACAAAACTTCCAAGTTGGATAGAGGTTATGTAGTAGAGCATTCAAGGGGAAATGTGGGGCTCACGTCTTTGCAAAAAGACTTGAAAGAGTCTTGAGAGGACACAAGTGGTGATGATTGCTCGCATGATACAAAGCAAACCTTTGGTACCCCATTAGATTCTTAAGAGCAAATATTAGAGGAATACATAAGGTCACGAAAGCATTATTCTTCCAACTCAAGTTTGCAAAAGAACAATAAACAAACATATTTAAGGATGCATGCATTTGCAAGTTATATTGCCAAAAGGTAAATCCAATCACTTACCTCCTAAACACTTATATGCATATGTTTTGTACATTATGAGATCAAAGTGAAATTTGATTGCCTTTATGGGTCCAAGCCTCTCCATAGGGTGGAGTACAATGATCAAAGATGCCTAGGCTCGTTTTTATTAGAGCTCCATACACGAACTTACGAGCAAGACAAAGACAAAAGGCAAAGGCAAAGCCATTTAGCAATCAAGTTCTTTCAAATTTCTTCTCTGCTTTACTAAACACTACCATTACAATAGCACTAGCACATCATCCATGAATCAAAGGGGTCACAATAAACCAAGCAATGTCATTTTTTGTAAAGTACAACACCCACTACCTCGTTGTCTACACAAGCTACCACTACAATAGCACTACCACATCATCCATGAATCAAAGGGGTCACAATAAACCAAGCAATGTAATTTTTTGTAAAGTTCAACACCCACTACCTCGTTGTCAAGCTACCTTCAACAATGTCACTTTGTAAAGTACAACACCCACTACCTCATCGTCAAGCTACCTTCAACATAGCTAGGTCATGACCACCTACCATCAAAGATGAGTACCTCCTCTCAATGGACTTGATGGCTTGGATCTATCCAAGAAGAGTACATTATTTGTAGAGCACCCTATTGATCAAGTTGGGATCCTACCTAGCCAATTGAAGGATCATCAAGAGATCTAATAATAGCCTACACTTCAATCCTTAGAATTGTAAGCATCAACATAGTTGTTTTTCATATAGTCATTTTATCTCTTAGGCCATTTTAGCTTTTTGGAGGTGTAAACATCTCTCTCTCTCTCTCTCTCTCTCTCTCTCTCTCTCTCTCTCTCTCTCTCTCTCTCTCTACACCCCTCTATCTACTGGTATCCATATAAAAGCGAACCAAAGATGAGGAGCTTCAAAATTTCATACTAAAGACAACAAGTAATAAGTAAATTGCTTGGCCCTTGCGAACCTCAAGATTACTTGCACATTTCAAGTTTTGTTTACTGACGTAACAATAAATGCTAGCCAATCAAATACAAGGAGCTTCAAAATTTCGTAGTATACCCAACAAGCAACAAGCAAGTTGCCTCACCTTTGAAATCCCCAAGGTCAATTACACATTTCAAGTTTTGTTTGCTCACCTACCAATAAATGCATTTTCACCCAACAACGTTCAAGAGTATCAAATGCTACTCATTAAGAGTGTCAAATGTCACTAGATATATCAACTCCCACAAATCGAATAATGAAGGCCAATATGGTATTCAAGGTCAGTAGATATAGAGCCTTCTTATTAAGAATATCTAAGGTCATTGTATCAACGCCCACAAAAAGAATAATGAAATAAATATCTAAGTTTTGTTTTTAGTGGCACCACAATTGCGCAAAACATTTCAAGCAACCAAATCTTCTTTATAATCTTTAAGTAGTGCCCACTCTCATGCCCTAAAGCATACTTAAAAGGGGAATACTTAAAAATACCTAGTAACTTAGCAGACAACAATGAACAATGCAATGTATTCTCAAGCTCCAAGACTCTGAAATGTTGTCCGGGAATTTGGAAACTTATGAGATACGCAAAAAAAATTGTATGATGATGAGACGAGCATATCCAATTGAAGTAATGAAGAACAATCATACAACTGCTCAATTTCAGGATTCCATACTTAAAATCTGAATATTATGGCTCAGCCAAGGAAAATTCCGAGACAAAAAATCACATTCCAACACATATTAGACAATAGTAGGTAGAACTTCACGATCAGATCATACAAGGTAGATGCTTTCATAAGTGAGGACCACAGATACTTATGCCAAAAACTCATTTGGATTCAAAAAGCCCAAGATTATGTGAATGAGATCAGTTTCTACTCATTTCAACTCACCGTTTTGACCACTACAACTAGCTCAAAACATTACAAAAGAATAGGGAAACAATCTTGAGGAAAGTGAATTAGTTGGGCTAAATGCCAATTCCCTGTGTAGATCAATGCAGGAGACTCTGGCCTTTCTAAAAGACGATACATTCAAACATGTACATTACGCTGGAACCTGCAGCTCTTAATTTCAGCTCAATCAGAACACCTTGACTTGGAAATACACAAATGGCTAGGTCCTCATACTTTGCCTTTTAGCCTCCAAATTTGCCCCTTCTTCCAACATCTCTTCAGCTTCCTTTTCCATGTTGAGTTTTGCTAATGCAACAGACTGCAGGTAAAAAGCTGTTGGCCATTCAGGACTTACATATTGAGCCTGCATAGCATCTCGAAGAGCTGGATCTAGCTGATCAGTCATTAAATAAGCCAAACTGCGCCTTGCATGAACGGTAGGAGAGACCATGGCCCCACCGGTAATAAACTGCAGTACAAGTAAATGTTAGAAAACACTATCTCTACACAAGAAAACCCACTAACAAGAGCAAACAAGGATATTTTATTGTCGATTCACCCTTCTTTTAAAAGAAAATTCTGCATTTATCTAAAGATCCTCCACATTTGCCTATATAACATATGAAAACAAGAACACGGAAAAATGGCATAGCAACTTGTTGACAAAAACTGCTGAATAATACAGTTTCAACTGTTAGTACTAGGCACGTACTTCCGTATACCGCTCAATAGCTGTCACAAAATCTTTCTCCCGAAATGCCAAATCTCCCCTTTTCCTAGCATTCAACATGTCCTGCATCTGCCTTGTCCACATCTGAAAAGAAAGCTGACAAAACCATGCAACAACTCTTAATCAGTATGTATCCAGTTCCTGTTTTGACAAGCATACCATGCAATTCTAATCCCCTCCCAAAAGAAACTTAAGAAGATTGAGGCCAGTTAAAGCTAGCGTAGATTGCATCAACTAAATGCATTTACTTTGCCCAAAAAAGTCTCAAACAAATTAATAACTCTCTTCTTAACAGAGCCCAGAACTCAACAAAGCACAAAGGGACAAACAACCTCTAGAAACAAAAATATGCATGCTTTAGTTCTTCCACACACACACAGCAGTGTGGTGTTGATACTTCAGAGATGTGGGTCAACACACTGACAAAGATATATCTGCGAGTATTAAGCTCATGATAATATAACTAGTTACATCCAACAAGAAGTACTTCTCTTTCCAGAAAGCTTATCTACCCATCTCCATTCCCAGTAACACAGCTTTAGCCCAAGATGCAACTTCTAACACAAATTAGTAATACTTAACGACAGTCACTTCATATGAGCAAGACGAGAGCACAGAAACAAAGTAAGCTCACCTCATTATCCCCTGCATCATCTTTATATTGTGTTTTCACTAAAATTTCATGTATTGCTGTGAGGTCCATCCTTGAGCAAGCATCTTTTAATGGAGAAGTATGAGTGGTTGTGATAATAGGTTCAGGTGGGGGCTGTCTTCTAACACCCAACAACACATGTGAAGGCACCTATAAGAAAGCCATAATAAGTCACCCATCGTCAGCATATATAACAAAAATTCCAGCAGCAGATAAGGACCCAAGTTTTTGTCTCTCAATTTGAGATTGAAACTCAATCCAACAAACAAGAATAAAATTAAGTTCTCCTGTACAGAATTTATCCTGCACAATTTTCTTTCTGATTCTTTTTCACAGGTAAAATTTTCCACACTGCATGTCCAACTACTCTATCTCTACCGATCAAAGTTGATAGATACCCAGCCCAAAGTTCAGCAATTCAGTCTCAATTTCTAAAACCACAGGTCCAATATTTGTCAAACAACATAACAGATTTAGGGGTACTCTAAATTTCAGCCATGTCCCAAAGGCTTAAACCCCACCAACTCAATGCAGCCCTGGAACATATCTTTCACTACGCAATATCAGGAGGAAAGAAAGCATAACCAGCAGACTTGTAAGGCTCCATTCTTGATTTATCCCAATGTGATCCTTTAAAATTCCTCATAGGAGTCAAAAAAGTAGCAGCCTTCTGTTCTTTACATCCTTAAACTGTGCATGCAAAAGAATCCACATATGAGGGATCACAGAGCCTAGTGCTAGTTGCAGTCTCAGTATAGGACATGGTGCAAATGCCTGTCAACTGAACCACATGCATATAAGATGAACTCATGTCATTTGACATAAATGAACATGTGATTTAAGTTGATTCTCACATAAAATAGTTTCTCCACAAAACCCATATTACTGAAGCTCACAGACAGCCAAGTAAGACCGGTAAAACTGTTTGCTAATCCTTGATGCAGCATACTTCATTAATACCACTAATACGTACATCATTTCTGCGCTGAAGTTGCATCAAAGACTGCACAAGGGCTCTCACGTTTGGTCTCTCTCTTGGTTCAAACTGCAAGCATCGTGAAGCTAAACGAATAAGTTCTGTTCCTTCCTCGCTTGTAAACTGCCCTTCCAAGTGAGAGTCCATCAAAGACAACACATTTCTCCCTCTTATCAAGTCCAAGGCCTGTAACAAACAAAAACAATTACTGTTTATTATTTACTCATAACCCTTAACCTCCCTCCCTCTCTTTCCCCCCCCCCCCCCTCTCTTTTTTTTTTTTTTTCGTAATCCCCTCTCTCTTTTTTTTCGTAAAAGGTAATTGTATTAATTACGAAAAAAATACAAGATTACTTGAATACAAGATACATGACGACAATCTAAGCCATCATGTGAAGAGGTTCTAAGTACTACAAGTTACAACGTCATGGCAAAGACGCAGAGGAAATTGCCATATGCCAGGGACGTAAGTCCTCCCTAGAGAGCAAATCAGAATGCTGGAGAAGATCTAACTGCCAATACAAGAGGCCCTTAAGCCTCGCAATATGCCGCTGAACATTATAGGCGGAGTCAAAAAGAAAAGCATTCCGAATGGTCCAGTTATGCCAACAGCCCCAATATCGAAGAAAATGATACATGAGCTTCATATGTGGCTGTGCCGGAGTGGGGTATTTGGGCTGCCCAAAAACCCAATCAAAGGGGCGCAGGGTGAAACCAACCACCTCTTGCCAAACAGCCGACAAAAATAACCAGACTTTCTTAGCGATGGGGCAAGAAATAAATCGGTGGCGGGCGGATTCCACAGTAGTGGTGCAAAAGAAACAGTTGCCATTGGAGATTCGTCGCTTGGAAAGAGCTGAAGCAAGCGGAAGACCACCAAGCATCACTCTCCAAAGAAAGACTTTATATTTGAAGGGTGTCTTGTTCAACCAGCCCTCCATCACAGTTGCCCTCCACCATGACCGGGATTTACGCAATCCCCATAAAGCATTCGCTTTAGTAACTAGTCATTGATGATCTTTAATCAGAAGATGATACACTTGGTTAGCAGAAGCTTTGCTTAAATTCAGCTGGCCTTGTAGGTCCCAATCCTGCCAGGGATGATCCGAAGCAAGGGCAGGAAAGGGTTGTCTGCTCTGGAGCACCCTCAAAAGCTGTTCCCATAAAGGCCTATATCCACGAGGGATCCTGAAAAGCCTCCTAGCTGTACGAAACGATATAAGCACATTGCGACTGGCAAGGGTGGCATCCGCAACTGAAGACAAGTCCAAACGTGCCATCCGGTTGAATTGTGGTCTAAGCTCATGTTTACCTTCCCATGAAAGTAAACGCGAGACTGCCAGCAATTCCAATTGAAAAGAGTTAGTATCTAAGCGATCCTCCGTTGGATGCCACTGAGCCTTCTGGAGGACCTGTTTCCAGGAACATACCAAATGAGTAAGCAGCGACGAAGAAGAACTGAAGAACCGCGAATCAGCATTAAGAACATGCCACCAAGAACTCCGGATTTGGGTATTGCCATGCAGAAGCCCATGGCCCTCAAGGAAATAACGGGCTATATCGACCCATGGATGATGATCCGAGCACATGGCGCGGAAAAGAGACCAACGGAGTGCCTGCATGTGAGTTTGGACATCTAAAATAGCTCCGCCACCCATGCGTTTGGGGGTGCACGCATGCGACCAAGAGATCCAAGAAATACCTGCATGCAATGAGTCCTTCCATAGCATGAAACGAATAGACTGAGTAAGAGCATTCAGAGTCGTAGTAGTCCAGGGCAACAATGGCAAGAAATATGTGAGCATTGGCAACATAATTGTCTGGGCTACTTTGAGGCGAACATGGAAGGGCCGGGCTTGAGACTTCCAATACATAAACTTAGCCACCATTTTCTGAGAAATCCACTGCAGGAGCTACTTTGGGGGAACATCAACACCCAAAGGGTACCCAAGGTGCCTGACAATGGAGCCACGAGGAACAACCAGACCCTGCCAGTCCAAGGACTGCAAATCCGACTCCGTGCAACTGAGAATGGCGGATTTGAGCGCATTGATACGAAGGCCGGACGCCTGACCAAAGAGACCCCAAACATCCAATGCTTTTCGAAGGTTATCCTTGTCCGCACGCAAAATCTTAAAACTATCATCCACCAGGGATTGGCTAATGAAGTGTTGTCCTGTAGGAAGCGACAGTCCGGCCAACTGAGAAGAGGCTGCCATATGAGATAACATTGAAAGAACTGGATGTGTCGCAAGGGCAAAGAATAGAGGACTCAAAGGGCACCCTTGTCTGACAGAGCGAGCAAGGACAAATGGCTCAGTAACACCTCCGTTCAGCATGACTCGCGAAGACGCCGCAGCGCTAATGGTGTAGATTAGACGAGACATCCGAGCACCAAAGCCCATAGCAGACATAAGTTCAGCAACGAAAGACCAGTCCAGATAGTCAAAAGCCTTTTCCAGGTCCAGTTGAATCAGTACTACCTCCTGATTAGAATGCCTTGCATAATCAATTGCCAGTTGAGCATTCAATACATTGTGCAGAATATTTCGGCCCTTAATGAAACCATACTGTAGAGGGTGCACAATGGCAGGGAGATGCTTATGGAGCCGATTCGCCATTACTTTGGAAAAGATTTTGTACATTGAACCCATCTAAGAAATTGGGCGCCACTGTGTCAACTTAGATGGCGAAGGAACTTTTGGAAGCAGTTTAATAAGTCCTTTCCATGAGGAAGGCATGATCCCCGTTTCCCACACCTGCTGAAACAAAGCCTGCAATGGTTTCGCCAGTTGGGTAGCAAAAGCTTCAAAGAACTCATTGGTGAGACCATCCCAACCCGGACTTTTATCCTTGGGCAAGTGTAACAAGACGTCCATAACCTCTGCCTCACAAATATCTGACTCCATAGTAGCTTGCATGTCCTGCGGAAGCTGATTGCGGACCAGGTCATAAAAAACCGAACGGGCCTGAGTAATTTGGGCTGAAGGTGGAGAAGTGGAACCGAGAAGGTCACGGAAATAATTCCTGCACATATGCACAATAGTCTGTGGATCTAGGATAAGGTGGCCTTCTGCATCCTCGAGTCTGGTCATATTCTCTCGAGCAGGAGAGGCGTGGAGAGCTCGAAAGAACTTATGGGTCTGACATGCACTATCTTGCAAAGTCTCCGTCAGATGTTGCAGTTTGGCCTGCTGATATGATTTCAACTGGAACTCTTTAATAAGATCAGCCACCCGCATGGCCAGTGCGAGCAGAAATGCATCATCCGGAGTGTCCACCAACAGAGAACGAACCAAAACCAGCAGGTCCTCCGCTGCCTGGCGACGCCGCCGACAAAGAGAGGCATGATAGATCCCATACTGCCGAGCAACCCGCTGCACATTAGAGAGCAATCTTTCAAATGACGCAGTGCCCTGAGAGGAGAAGTCCAAGAAGAATCTGTCAATCAGTTGCTGCATATAGCCCTGAAAGATTGCATGCTTCAAGTAAGACGAGTTGAAACGCAAAGGGAGTCTCTCCAGAAATTGCTTGAAAGGTGCAATGGGTTGTGCAAGCAACTCGAGCTGCAGAGGGAAATGGTTCGACAAGGCATATTGCTGCAACACTTTTATTTCCAGCATCTCGTGAAGAAAATCATCATTCTGCATGATATATATACGGTCCAATCGCGACCATGTTGTTGCATACTGGGCAGAATGGAAAGTAACCCTGTAGAAGACGGGTGTAGCCAGGACCAAAGATCTTGCTTAAGAACAGCAAGAGCCAACTCATGCCACATACGACTTTCCGGCGCATCCATTACCGAATGCTCCGATGTGGACTGGGAAGAATCAACACACATATTGAAATCCCCCATGAAGAAGCCCCGTCTGCCAAGTGACAAGGAGGTCTGCAAAGTCTACCAAAGCTCCCGACAAGATAACGAATCATTCGGAGCATAGAGGCCAAGTAACCATAAGATTTCCCCTTCGAATAAAATTTCAATCACCAAAAAGCGGGCATGAACATCATTTTTAATAAGAACAGGCTGATATTTGTCATGTACAATCATGAGCACACCCGAATAATGCATGGCCTGTGTCCCTGCATAAAACAAACGAAAGCCATGGCAATCCACAACTTTTCCGACTTCACCGTGACTCTTGTGCTCAACAGCGCATAGGACATCCCACTGATTCTCATACAATACAGTCCACATGGCATGTTGCTTGTGTCGAGAACAAATTCCTCGCACATTCCATGTGGCTATTTTCATGTGTATTCAAAACAAAATCAGGTACGAGGCACAACTTGCCTCGATTTGACTTTGTCGGCGAGAATGTCCAGGACTCCGTCGTCCAAGAAATCCGCCAACACCGCAAAAGAGTTCTGAGGACCAGATTTGGAAGTAGACGGCATATCTGCTGGCTTGGGGTTGGAACGGGGATAACGATGGTCCCACGGGGTAATGACGTTGCCTCTGGTATCAAAAGCCAGCTTAGCAGGTGGACCCTTTGGACGATCCGAATACATTTTCCTGGCGGGCTGAGGACGGGGGGCAGAGGAAACCATAGCAGGAGCAGAGCGCTCGAAAGACAACATTTCCTTCCTGCGCATATATGTACGCATGGAATCTTGTGAGGTAGTAGGCACAGTATTCTCCATGCCAGCAACAACCTTGTTGCCTTTTTTTGCACGTACTTCAACCCAATCATTGGCACGGGAATCCAAACCCGAAACCTGTTGTTTACCTTTGGCCAGAACTTGGGGCTGGTGGATAGTATCCAGCGACGGAGCATCACACACCATATCTTCCATGGGCGGCGCAACATGGCCAACATCTGAAGTGTGTTGCTGTTCCGGGCATTCGGCCATAAAATGCCCCAACTGTCCACAGGAAAAGCAATGTCCTGCAAAATTGCCCCATTTTAAACGAAAGTGTAACGGATGCATGCCAGAGCAATTGAGGCGTAACCAAGCAGGCCTTTTTCTTGCAGTGTCCCATAACATACACAAGCGGTTGCGATTCACAGCCCTGAGACTGGGAGGGACCAGAACAGTGCCCACAGCGGCCATAGCATCCTTCAATAGTGGCCAATAAACAGCCGGACAATTTTCCACTTCTACCTACACAGGGCATTCACGTTGCAGCAGACGCTGAAAATCTGCCATTGGGCGCCATGGAACCACATGAACCAACCGGCGATCAAAAAACAAAGGCAGTTTAGACAGGAGAGCAGCACAGTGCGTCTCCGATTTCAATAGGACCTCAAAAAAACCTCGGGACCCAACAAAAATCTCTTCAACACATTCCCCTTGTAGCAGACTGTGCAGCCACTGGCGAATACGGGAAAGCAACGGGATTCGACCAGTGAAGAAGAGTATCACAGCGCGATCATAAAACACCGAAAAGGAGCGTAGGACAGTTTTTGGGTCCACGGTGGCTTCCAGAACAATGTCAGGTGCAAAGTCAGAAAAGACTTCCTGATTATGTTGAACATAATCGCCAAGCAAAGTGTTGGCAAATTCCAGCAAATGCTCCCAATCAACATCCTGAGAGTCCACAAAATCCGAAGCAACCTGAGCACAGGAACGATCCTGATGAACACCTATCTCTTCCGAAGCATGCTTGGTACGTTTACCCGCAGGCTGGATGTCAGGACCAGGGGGCATCTCTTCGGTGCACGGAACCATATCCTCAGGTTCCTCAGCATCAGAATTCGGGCCAAGTGCTGCCACCGTTTGGTCTATGAAATCCAGATCCCAACCAGCCATCGTGTATCACGATCTGATCTCGAAGGACTGACCCTCTCTCTCTCCCGCTCTCTCTCTCTCCCTCTTTTCTATACAGATGCATTGTCCAGGGGTGTACTCTGCAAGGACAGCTAATGAAAGCGGAGCTTTACCTGTCACCGTGCAGGGTCAGAAGGGCGAAACAAAGGCCTGGCGGTCTCAACGGCAGAGCGGGACAGGCTGGGGCGCAGGGCAAGGATCCATCGGCAGCGAAACCCTAACTGACAAGGCGAAGGGGCGAGAAGCAGGCGCAGAGGTCACAGCTCAGATGGGTGAGGGGTGCAAGCGATGGGCCGTCCGAACGCAGGGCGAGGGGCTCAGCAGCCGTGGACAGGGCGTTAGGGGCAGGCGACGGACCTATGAGGAACGAGCAAAAGGCATCAGGGGCAGGCGACGGACCTGTGAGGAACGAGTAAAAGGCGTCTCCAGGCGGCAACGAGCAGACGACGACGACGTGACAGCAAGTGACGATGACGAGTCAGGCGAAGACGCAGGTCCCCATCACGTTACCACCACAGTCCCACTCTCTCTCTCTCTCTCTCTCTCTCTCTCTCTCTCTCTCTCCTCTCTCGTAATCCCCTCTCTCTCTCTCTCTCTCTCTCTCTCTCTCTCTCTCTCGTAATTCCCTCTCTCTCTCTCTCTCTCTCTCTCTCTCTCTCTCTCTCTCTCTCTCTCTCTCTCTCTCTCTCTCTCTCTCTCTCTCTCTCTCTCTCTCTGTGCGCACATGTGCACACACACTGCATGTGTACATAGGTCATTTTGGCCTCCAGTAGACATTAATGTGACGTTGTTCACAAATATACAGTATATTATGAGATCAGATGGAGATTTCATCGACTTTTTTGGGACGGTTTTGGGCCTCTCAGCAAGGTGATGGAATATGGGGATCTGACATGCTAAAGGCTGTTATTATCAGGGCTCCAAACACACAGAGAGGGCCTTTTGAGTAGCAGGAGGCCAAAGGAAGATGCAAAGCCAGTGACCCAGCAAGTTCATACAGATTTCTTCAGTACTAGCTCTAAGGCCACCTTGCCAAACATTGCTACATGCACCAGCACATCGTCCACGAGTTATAGGTGTTGCAGCAAACCCGACAGTCACACAAAGCATGGCATTCATGTCCACCCAGCCCACCATTCCCAACCTCCTCATTTTCCATAGACCTAAACCATCGTAGTTTGCCATCAAATACACCTCTCTCTCTTTTTTTCGTGAAGATAATTGAATTAAGTAGTAAATATTTTACATCAGGCCATCAGGTCGGCTTAGAAATAATGGAAAATAACAGTCATGAAGGAAAGTCCACACAGACTCTAACACAGAAATATCACACATAAACACACCTCTCTCTCTCTCTCTCTCTCTCTCTCTCTCTCTCTCTCTCTCTCTCTCTCTCTCTCTCTCTCTCTCTCTCTCTCTCTCTCTCTCTCTCTCTCTCTCTCTCTCTGTGAGATTGTGCACGTACGCGCACCTGTATATGTGCATGCAGATGCACAAGGGACCATCTAGCCAGCAAACAAAAAGCCATGTGCACAATGAACAAAACAACGTAACTTGCCATCAAGCAACCTGAGAAAAAAGAAAGATGTTCCAGCCTCTGGAAGGCCAACACTTGTAGATGCCATGTAACCCACATGCAACAATAACAATCCCCAAGCTCAACCAAAATGAGCACAAATACCTGAAGTCAAACCCATATATCAGAGCATTTCTTGTTCTCTAGCTATGCTCAAAGTTCTATCCCTCGCAAAAGATGGAACAAACATGGATGTCCAGCTACTAAAAAAGCCGATGGCATTTTCCCTGAAGTGACAAGCAAAAGATGCAACAAACAACAATGTCCAGCTATTAAAAAATTCAATGGCATTTTCCCATAGTAAAGGCATAGCCAGTGGTATGCTGATGTGTTAGTTTCACATAAGTCTACTGTCATGAGGACATGTATTTTTGAAACCTCACTCAACATGTGGATTAATTTTTAATCACATTATTAAGTAAACGCTGCCCATGTGAGGTGCAACTAAGGTTAGAGTAAATTTACAAGCCCGAGACCCGAGAAAATCATGGGATGTCAAAGGCAAAAGTTGCTATAAGTTATGTTGCACAAGTACTTGGTGGTATCTAGTGTCAATTGTTGGCCTAGGTCATTCATTTGGCCACAAGTGTCAGTTGGTAACACTACAGAAGTGGCGTTTAATGGTACCTAACACCAATCCAATGGTCAAAGATGATGCAGAGACACCAGAGAGTGGAAGATGCCTAGCCAATTTAATTATTGGCCGGTCAAATTATTTTTATGGGCATCGAAATAATTATTAGATTAATTTATAATAATCAAAAGCTGAAATTTAATATTTAATGATGGATAATATTGAAAAAAACCATTTGGAAAGGCTGCCACTTGGTAAACTTGCCCATACAGGCTGGTAAAAGGCTGAAGAAGAGGAAAAACGAGATCATTCTTGCTGTAGCAAATATGGGAGAGCTGTGAGCAGCCATGGCCAGCCTATTTTAAACCATTGCAGCCAGCCACAAGTGAATTTTGAGGAGGCGATTGCAGATTCAGACCCTCCACAGCTGGGTGATTGCATCTAGGTACAAGGTGACAGCTGATTTGGATGTCTCAAATGTAAACGACAGCATTTAATGTTGTTGTAGCAAGGCAACAGCTACATTTGCTTGTTTTTTAGTCATTCTTCACGACAAAACTCTGAATTTTCTCTTTCTACAGCTTTCTCTCTCATCTCCCAGCCATTTCACAACCTTGCTTTGAAGATCTCAACATTTGGACCCTTGGAGACTGAGAAATTGTAAATTTCTGTGTTGTAAACCCTGATTTACAACAAAAATTAAGATTTAGCAACAGTCTGGAGAAGCATGCCAAAAATTAGAAGCTCCAAGACTTGGATTTTCTAGGGCTGAAGATGAATTTCAGCTAAATTCAAGTGGAGGACTAGCCAACCATTGAATTTGGGGCATTTCCATCGTCTATGAAGTGGATGAAGGCCAATTAAGTGCCCGAATCAAGGGGCAAAACAGATTGAAGACTTGGTGGTCACTTTGGACAGCAAGGGAAGCTTGGATTGTGAAGGGAATCAAGAGAATCCCATTGTAAATCAACTTCTTCTTCAATAAAGCTAAAGAAATACCGAAAGGGGCACCAAGTTTGGGGCCAATCGGGTGTGTATTGTCCAAGATCAATATGTAAATTTGTATTTTCAGATTTGCATTTATTGTTTGCTACTGTAATTAAGTTGTAATTAGGGATTTACCACCCATCCACGGAAGGAAGGCTAGTTTCATCTACCCTGCAAGATAAACATGTCTAGCAACTAGACACGAACTGAAGAAATGAGGGAAATGTCTCATCACAAATGCCAAGTACCCATACCAGCTCAAGACACCTCACTCAACATCAATGCAAGCTTATCTAGCAAAGCTAGCATCAGATAAGTCACCAAGTCAAACAACAAACAACTAAAGGAAACCCAACTCGCAAGACAAGCCTCCCTAGCCACTAGAATCTAAATACAAAGGAAAATCTCATCACATATGTAAATACCCATACCAAAGGAAATTAACAGTACCCTCCCATCAAAATTAATCAGGTCTTCAATACAACTGATGAGGACTAACTTTTGAGTGTTAATATATGAACCCTAGACAAACCCAACACCACACAAAGGCTTGTCAAGGTGTGTTAAAATGTAAAACCAAGGGACACATACATACCCTAAGAATATTATTTCATAGCACACCCATCCTCTGTACTAATTAAATAAATCAATGTAATGTCAAAAAGAATGTATAGATTTTCCAAGCTAAATTCAGCAAGTTTAGACATTGATGTATTTCTGTTCTTAGCTCAAAATAGCATTTATCCCAACCATGTCCAAATGAGATTCAATAAAAACTCAACAAGGTAACAAAGGGCTTCAAGGTGCTCAACAGCTTAAAGTGTTCGATGCATGGCTTTAATAACCATTACAGCTAAGTTCAATATAACTTATTGCTTACATGAGTCGGAGGAATGTGTTTGCCACTCAGTAAATCCAATAATACTGTGCCAAAACTAAAGATGACACTCTCTGAAGTCACCCTGCCTGCAAAATCCAATATACAGTATTAGCACAAGTTTCCTGCTTTCTTTATGTACTCTACTAAAGTATTTGTCAGAAATAATCTGTAGAAAAGCCTGACTTGGAGATGATTCTTCTATCATAGCTTTCATTGCTATGCAAAACTCTTGAGACCTTTTGCCCCAGGAAATCAGAGCCTATAAAAAGCTACCTTATTCAGAATATACTGTAAATAATGCTTTAGCTTTAACATATGACTATCAAGAAAACTAAACTACCTTGCGCTATAAAAGAAAACCATACAAACATACACCTTTGAAAAAGTCTGATATAGAGCTAGTCTTTAGCTGACATCAGTACAGCTAGCCTAACAATCCTATAGCATGTGAAACAGTGAGTTGCCATTGAAGACTGTGCACTGATCTTACCCAAATTACCAGTACACAAACAGGCTACTCTTTTTTCTTTTTCAATAACCAAAAAAAAAACCAAGCCTAATAAGATTAAGTAATTGACAGGAACTGATAAGCACAAACTTTAGCAATTTTCCACAGTTGCAGCTCGAATTCACTAGACCTTGCAGCACCATTCAAAATAGAAGCTATCAAAAACCTCAAGTCAACCCCAAATTATGCTCAAATTCAGGTGGATTAAACAACTCAGATTGCCCTTCATTCTAAAAGATAACCTCATACACAATTGCTGCTCCCTACCAACGCGCCACTGCCCTTGCCCCCGTGCCCCATCGAACTGCCCCCCCGCCGACTGGCCATCGCACCTCCCCCGTCCCTCTCGCCTGCCTCCTCGCCGCGCTGCCCCCCCCCTGCTCGTCATCAACGCTGCGCCTCCCTTCCTTGCCACCACATTACATTTCCCCCTCCTCGCCCTCAAAATAGAAGCTATCAAAAACCTCAAATCAACCCCAAATTATGCTCAAATTCAGGTGGATTAAACAACTCAGATTGCCCTTCATTCTAAAAGATAACCCCATACACAATTGCTGCTCCCTACCAACGCGCCACTGCCCTCGCCCCCGTGCCCCATCAAACTGCCCCCCCGCCGACTGGCCATCGCACCTCCCCCATCCCTCTCGCCTGCCTCCTCGCCGCGCTCCCCCCCCCCCTGCTCGTCATCAACGCTGCGCCTCCCCTCCTTGCCACCACATTACATTTCCCCCTCCTCGCCATCGCCATCACACTGCCCCCTCGTTCAGTGCCGCTTGCCATCCACTATACGATAGGGAAACCGGCCGTAGCCATATACAGGAATAGTGAAGATGGCCTACGGAAGTCTACGTTGCTGAGTACATGCACGTGGTCCTGCTGGAGTTGAAGGGCTTCTCACAACTAAGCGGCTCTCTGAGGAACATGACAAATTGTTGATGAAGTTAATGGTGTCATTCATGTTGATGAAGTTAATTGTTGATGAAGTTAATGGTGTAATTCATGTGCACAAAGAGATTTTTGTGAGAGGGGAGCTTTGCAAAATGTCTACGGCTATTACTCTCGTCTAGTCGGTGGAGCTGAAGACCATCAAGAAACTCAGCAGAGATCAACTTTTGTTCTCTTTGCAAGTTGACATAGCGAGTGACCGCCCAAAACTCCGAGAGTTTGAATAACTTAACTGATATCTCTTCACTTTCCTAATGTCAAAATTCTTGACTCTAGACTTGACACAAATTTATTTTCCTATGGAACATCTGAAACTCATAAATTGCAACTATCAATAATATATGAAGGTGTAATTGAAGACAAAGGTTCATGTCTAGTCATGGAGAATGGAACAAGGTGACAATCTTGAAGCAATATTCAAACCTTTAATGGTTTGAGTGATGGAACCTTATTGCTTGGAAGTGCCCTATCTTCACTATCAAAAAAACTTTCAACTTGCCTTTCTCTTTATCAAACTTTGAAGTTATCTTGTGAATTGATTCTATTCCTTTTGTGTAACAATCAAGAAATCTATCTATGTGAACATATCGCGAAGATTGAAATTTTTTTTACTACTTATCAAGCCGACATATGTAATTGATGGAATGAGATTTCTAGTCGTTATTTACTCCATGTTTTGAGTACTCTTCTTATCTTTTCTCCCATCTTGTTAAACATCCATGTGGCGAGTGACTTTCATGAAACCCCCCCCCCCCTCGGTGTGAATTCTGTGCGACAATGTACAATAGGGAGACTAGAAAAGCAAACAGAACATACATAACAATGTGGCAACCGTTTATATTGACCCCAACTAGCACCAACTTAGAAGATATTGAGAAATGGCTTCTAGTTCATGCAATCAAAGCATTCAAAGAGACAAAGCCATTCATATCCATCTTACAAGGTAAAGTAGCCCATTCAATTAGTCAGCGAACTATAAGTAGCCCCTTTTGACATTATGTAATATTATTGTAACAAAGTATGAGCTGCTCCAAATGTTGAGCTCTAACTATGAGAGCAGACCCTAAATTATCTTGACACTATGTTCCCAAGACCATGAGAGCGATGTTGCAAATTGCCAGCCATAGCAACACTCAATTGAGCAAAGGAAAAAGAGACTATACATCTCAATAGAAATATAGTATCATAGCAACACACTTTATCAATCACCCACTAAACTGAAGGGAGTGCATTATAACGACCTATTTAATTAGTCCATGAGCTATAGACAGCCAACCTAGTAAACTGAAGGGAGTGCATCCCCTTTAGCTTCCATGAAATGCTTTACTCCTGTCCATGGCCTATTCAACATCGCCCGAATTTCCCATTTTCAAAGTGGCACGTTCACCTACTTCCCCATTTTCTAAGGTTGTATCCCTTTAGCTTTGATGACATGCTTTATCCTTGTCCATGGCCTATTTAGTAGTATCTCAACTTGTTTTCCCATTTTCTAAGGTTCCCCTTAGCACATGCTTGTTATTGAATGCACCTACAAGATATAGGTGCCCCCTTAATTCCTTTGTATACACCATCATTAAAACTAGTAGTCATCCTTGTCATTTGCTATTCCTTTTGGGTCTCGAATCACCACCTCTACATATGTACATCTGGGCTTTTAAGCACAAAGGACCATATTACCATATTCTCATATTACTAGAAGTGTTGGCACTATACGGCATGATGGTCTCTTTTCCTCCATCTAGTCACTCTAAATTAGTGCATGTGTTGCATGTGTTTTTCTTTAATGAAGGTAAATCCCCAACTACCAAAGGGACACTAGTGACATGAAAATACCATGAAGGTGTTAAAATTGATCATAGTAAATGACTCCCGCCATCACGCTGTGCTTGCACACCCCCCCCCCCGGCCTGGTACATCCCCCCTGCTCTGGCACCTCCCCCTCGCCCTGATCACCTTCCACGCCCTTGTACCAGCCACACGCCTGGTCCCCCCCCCCCCCCGCCCTGATACCTCTCCTGCGTTCTTTCCCGTCTCATCCACCCTGCGGCCACCTGCCTACACGCCTCCCACGCCATCATCCGTGGCACCCAAAGCCTCTATCGGCATCAGAAAACAAACCCCCCCCCCCCTCGCCATCGCCCTCCCCCGGTTACTCCCTCCATTTGCAGCAACTCCCCACCTCCGGCAGTATAATAGTGTGTTCGGTGGTTCTCAGTAGGGAAGCGCAATGGAAACCTCTAGTCAGACACCGGTGCATTCTGCGAGTGTCCCCCCAGTCAAACACCTTACGTGTTCTCCTCTCTGAGGAACAGCTCTTGGCCGTCCATGCCACAAAGCTTGAGCTTAAAGAAACAGCGATTTTCGGTCAGGTAGTAAGACACTCCAACCAGAGCCCAGCTTCGGGATTGGCTCCACTCCACGCTGCGCATTGGCATAGCGCAGATCATGGAGACAGTCCTCATGGGCCTTGGGATCTTCATGGTTCATCTCACCTCCGCGGACGCAACTCGGGAGTTAGTGGAGAGCTCGCCCTATGCCTCCACAAAGGGGGTCATTCACATGGTTCCCTAATACAGCGGCTTCGCAGTGGAGCCGTTTGAGCTCCACAACAGTTTTCTCAGACACCCAGTCCCTTTACTTTTTCCCGGAATAGTGGTAGAGTACCGCCAGTTAGTAGAGGACTTTGGTTGGCTCTTCGGCACATTTCTCCCTGCCTCCGTGGATGATGTGACAACTCCAAGAGTCCCCAAGGTACGAGTGGCCGTAAAAGACACAAAGAGTATACCCAAGTTTCTAGAGATAAGAGGCTGGAGGTCATGACTTTGGGCATCAGGCAGCAGACTGTACGCGCTTCAGAACCAAGGCGGCTCCGTCGACAAGCCCACAGGTGGATGCTGACGGCTTCACACGGGTCCAAAGGCGACAGAAAGGGAGACGGCAGGTGGGGCTGCAGCTAGCTTCGCAGACACAGCCTCAACAGTAAGGAGCAGGAGGGCGAGCGACGCCCCCTCGAAAGAGCACTCCGCAGCCCCCCCTGCCCGCCCCACCCAGTAGGGCCACAACCCCCCACATCCACCACCCCCGCCACAAACTACCTCACCTAAGAGCCCACACCCCCTATACCCACCCCCCCCACTAGCCCGAGCCCACGCTCCCCCCCCCCCCCTTCAAGGGCCACCAACCCCCCCCAACACCCACCATGTACCTCCGACCATCCCACCATCCCTCAATCTTCTTCCCCCCCACCACCTCCCTTGTCGAGCACCCCTCCTCCCCCCGATCCGCCCTCGGTTCTGGTGATCCCCCTCAGAACCATCCCCCCCCTCCTCCCACAGAAGGTGATGAGCCACACACGCCTACATCCTCCTCGCACCAGCAGTTCTCCCCCTCCCACACAACCACCAGCTCATCTGCCCCTGCCGCCCGTCACACTTTCCTGAGACTAGCACAATTGTTGCCACAGAACCTCTTCCACAGTGGCCCATGGTCCTACCTGAGAGTTGCAAAGCGCGGAGAGTTCTCACTACCTCTAGAGGTGGGAATCTTCGTGGTTCACAAGTCAAGGAGGGGCAAGGTCCATCTACTAGCACCACCAAATGAACCAAACTACGCCTTCTTCTTTCAGTCCTCCCACTCAGGGGTTTGGACGACGACACAAATAGAGTTGAAGAGTTAGGTGGAGGACCACATCTCCCAGTGGATGGGAGATGGACTAGCACTGTTCGCGCAGCAATGGACTAGTCACACTTTCCTGAGACTAGCACGATTGTTGCCACAGAACCTCTTCCACAGTGGCCCATGGTCCTACCTGAGAGTTGCAAAGCGCGGAGAGTTCTCACTACCTCTAGAGGTGGGAATCTTCGTGGCTCACAAGTCAAGGAGGGGCAAGGTCCATCTACTAGCACCACCAATAGGTGGAGGACCACATCTCCCAGTGGATGGGAGATGGACTAGCACTGTTCGCGCAGCAATGGCCTAGCTGCATGATGGACATTAATTGGTGGGCTGGTGCTGAGATCCTGAGTGAAGGCATATGCACCTCTATCGGCCCGAGTGTCACAGCCTGTGTACGAAACCACATGACGATAGTGGCAAGGAGGGTTTTATGGATCAGACTGGACATTGGGAACTCGTGCTTGGGAGTCCTCAATGTCTATGCCCCTACAGAGGTTAGGGCATGTAACAGGTTCTGGGTGGAGATCGCGAAGGGACTCCCAGAGGTGGACTCCTGGATCATTGGAGGAGACTTCAATAACCTGGAGGCATTGAAGGACCAACAGGGCAGAGGCAGAAACTACTAGGGCATGGTCGAGGAGGAGCAGGAGGGAGGAGCAGGAGGCATGGGAGGTATTTCTACTAGCAGTAGGTGCAAGTGATGCCTGGAGAGACCCTGCCTTCCACAGGAGGGAGAGGTCGCTCGACTTCTCTTGGGGATACAGGCGGCTAGGTGGAGTCCTATAGGAGCAGTTGGACAGATTTTATGTGGGAGAGTGGGGAAGGCTCTGGTGGAGGCTAGATTGAGCAGTTGGCGGGCACCATGTTGTCCGATCATTGTCTGGTTCTCCTGACACTAGACCCCCTAGCATCTGCCCTAGACACACGATTGTGTCAGATCCCTAACTCAATCTATAGGAGGGAGGAGGTGACGAGACAGATAGAGCAGCTTTGGACTAGGGAATGGGGCAGGAGGGACCGGATCGCAAAGGAGGTTGCAGAGATCCTAGCTGAATCGAGCAGAATCTGCCAAGAGACAGCCATACAGGCCAAGCAATAGAGCTAGGAAAAGGAGAGAGCACTCTGGCGGGACCTTGCAGCCACGCAAAGATTACTACAGGAAGCACCAGGGGATCCCACCCTCCACGCACAGGAGGTGCGAGCGCAAGCAACCATTGCGGGCCTAGAGGACAGGCGCTCAGAGTTCTCTTTCCGCACCTCAACAGCTTTCTGGGCACGGAAGGGGGATACGATGTGCAAGGAGTTTTTCCAGGTGCACCAGCCTCGCACCTCAGGAGAGCAGATACGCAGCCTTCGAGATCAGTATGGGAGGACTCGCTCTAGCCCGGACGAGGTGATGGAGATTTCCACTGACTACTACAATCGCCTTTTCCAACAGGAGACAGCCTCAGCTAGAGGACAGCGATGTAGGCAGTCTCGCACCTCAAGAGAGCAAATACGCAGCCTTCGAGATCAGTATGGGAGGACTCGCTCTAGCCCAGACGAGGTGATGGAGATTGCCACTGACTACTACGATCGCCTTTTCCAATAGGAGACAACCTCAGCTAGAGGACAACGATGTAGGCAACAGGTCTGGGATCACATCCCGTCCCTCGTCACAGAGGAGATGGGACGCTCCCTCCTAGCCCCCTTCACAGAGAAGGAACTAGAAGAGGCTTTCTATACACAGGATGGGTAGAAATGCTCGGGAGAGGATGGCCTCTCTAAGACCTTCTTTACTACCTACTGGGAAGTGGTGAAGGACCCCCTACTGATGGCCTTCTAGGAGATTCACTTCAAGACAGATGCCAGGGAGCCTTTCGACAAGCCTTATCAGTCTTCTCCCCAAAGGGGGAGATCGATTGGAGCTTTCCCAGTGGAGACCGATCACCTTATTGTCAGTGGCCTATAAGGCACTGGCAAAGATGATTGGTAGGCGACTACGCCCCGTGCTGCCAGACATCATCCATGACACACAGACAAGCTTTGTCCAAGATAGGAGTATCCTGGACAATGTATTTACCTTCTTTGAGGCAACAGAGTGGGCTCAACACAGTGGGCAACGACTAGCCGTACTTCCCTTGGCTTTCGAGAAAGCTTATGACAGGGTGGACTGGGATTTCCTATAGGGCACCATGGTGAGGTTGGGTTTTCCACAGGCTTGGATTCGCGGGGTCTCCGCACTTTAGAGATCGGCCACCAGCAGGGTTCTCATAGGCAATAGGCGTGGGGAGGAGTTTCGGCTGGAGAGATTAGTCTGGCAGGGCTGCCCCCTGGCTCCAACCATGTTCCTACTCTTTGCAAAGGCGATGTCTCACTTCCTCAGGTCCCGTGTGAGCGGTTTACGCGGCCTACGGCTTCCAGTGAGAGAGCAGACAGAGTTGCTAGACTCAAAGTATACAGACAATACAACACTCTACATAGAGGACGATGAGTTGATGTTGGAGAAAGTGAGGCTGGCTCTTGAGGTGTTCTGTTCAGCAACAGGAGCAAAAGTCAAGGCGAAAGTCGGTTGGTTTCCTCACAGACCCGAACTCTAGCATAGAGTGGGGCATCCACCTTGGATTTAGATGGGTGAGCACGGGGCAGACCATCCGGTACCTAGGATTCCAGTGGAACTCGACATCACTCCCACCCAACAGTTTCTTCCAGTCCTCGATTCTATTCAGAGAAAACTGACCTTCTAGAGCACGGCTCGTCTCTCACTAGCCGGCCGAGCCCTGATGGTTAACCAGGTCCTCCTAGCGACGCCCTGGTACATCGCCTCGTGTTGATACTTCTCGCCTTGCATAGTGCAGCTTCGCCGCCTAGTGCCGAACTTCCTTTGGTCCAGGTCTAACAGCTCCAAGGATTCCCGAGCCAAGGTGGCGTGGGCGACCATCATACGGCATCGATCAGAGGGAGGGCTCGAAATCATAGACCCACAGTTTCAAAGTATGGCTCTCTTGGGCAAGCTAGTTGTACGCGGCCTCACACCGAGAGGGCAGACTTGGAAGGTCCTACTGCAAAAGGGTCTTCAGGATTGTAAACCGAAGCTTGGTAGTGAGTGGAGGCCATCCCTAAGATGGATCTTCACATCAGCCCAGATCACCCCCTCCCCCAAATCACCTTTCCTACACAGCTTACTCCGCGTATGGCAAAGCCTCCATAAGGCCCTAATCCAGAGCCTCCCAAGCTGCTGTGAGAGTGCGCAACGGAAGAAGAAACACGAACACAAAGGGAGAGAGAGAGAGAGAGAGAGAGAGAAAGCAGAAAATGAAGGAAGAAAATCTGCACTGACTGTAATGAATGCTGAATACACTGAAATGGACTGATCAATCCCTGCACGCAGCCCGAAGCGTCAGTGAGGGCACCAAATCAGGCTGATGATGACGGCAGCACCGAAGGCGGAGGAAGATGACGGAGTCGGAGTATGCACCTGCCAAAGAAGGAGGGAAGATGATAATACAACTGACTACCAAGTGGGAAATGGCTATAAATAGCCAAAAAACCCAAAAAATGGCCGACCTGAAATTTGAGGCCATAAATATGTCCGACCAGCATTTAATGCTGATCCGACCAGCATTTAATGCTGGTAAAAATGCCAGGAATGCTCAGAAAAATCCCGAAAAGGATAGACAATGTCCGACAGGTGAGGCAGGCTGAAGAATGCAGAAACTGCCCCGGGAAATGCACATAAAATCCCAACTAGAGGAAAAAAATGCACTGAAATGCAATAAACTGAGTGCTCTAAAATGAGCTACCTCCTCCATTAAAACAAGTGATAGACAAGTCAGAGCTCCTAAAGTCCTTGTCTGACTCAGACTGAGGCTCACAGGCAAGAGATGACAAGGCATGACAAACATGACTGCTAACACCCCCTCTCAGATCCTGCATGTGGCGAAAGGCCAAGGGAGAAACGGATCCTGGGGTGGCAAGAGGAATGCCAAGGTTGATGAAGTTCGTCGATGAAGATTGCCGATGAAGAAACTCCTCACGATCCTGGGAAGCCCCCTCTAAAACAGTAGGGGCCAGAAAATCCACAGCCGCATCACCGAGATCGCCCCCCTCTAAAAGGGATGGGGGGTACGAGGGAACCACCGGAGGAGAGGGTGGGGGATGGAAAGGAACCTATGAAAAAGAGGGTGCACAAGTGGGAACGGGTGTAGCAATAGACAACTGCCTCGGAGGTCCCTGCATAAGAGAAGGGGAATGGAGCATATAAAGCCCGCTCTCCTGCCAACCTGTCGCAATAACAGCCCCTGTAGAAGAATCCTCAATACAAACGGCCTGCTCGGTAAAGACAACCCGGGTATAGCCTAGTAAGGCCATAGACTAAGAGGAGTGGAAAGCCCAAGTCAAGAACATAAAGAGCCTGCGAAAGGGAGCTCGACGCGCGGTCGGGAAATAAAGGCAAAGTACAAACACCACAAATAGGCACCGAAATAATGTCACCAACAGTGACTGAACCCTCAGAAGGACATAGATCTTGCAACAAATCACCTCGGGGAGTCATATGACTAGAAGCTCCACTATCAACCAGCCAAGGCCTCTCAGAAGATGAGGCAACCACTGAAGAAGGCTCCTCCAAGTCAACAATATGAAGGAACACTGACTCATGGTTAACCGCTGGAGTAGAGGTAGAAGGCTCAGATGTTTTAGCTCCATCCTTCGCTCCTGGACGAAGGTGAGGGAACTTCTTCCAACATTTCTCCTTTGGATGTGTCCCCTTCCCACAGTATGGGCATTTAGGCTTCTCCGAGTCGGAGTCAGAACCTGAAGAACTCTCCTGTCTTTTAGCCTGTGACTTCCCTTTCTTTTGTGTCCCCCCTCTCGAACCTGCAACAAAAGCTTTGATGGAGGTGGATCCACTGGCTACCTCTTTGGCGCGTTCATCATGCTCCAAAACAAGCGGGGCAAGCTCCTCCCATAGAAGCTTCTCACGGGTCCTCGATGTAAGAAGGCTGGTGTAGAAGACATCAAAACCGAGAGATGGCAGCTGAGTCAAAAGAATCATGGCCATATCCTCGGAAGAGATCATCTTGTCAAGGGACGCAAGCTCATCCCTCATGTCTTCCAACTTGTTGATATGATCCTTCATGGAAGAAGAATCATCAACAACGAGCATCCGTAATTTCTTCTCGAGAGTAATCCGATCGGCAAAAGTCTTCTGATGGTACAAAGAAGCAAGCTTTGTCCACACTTCCGCTGCTTTCCGCAACCTGCGCACATGCACTAGGACAGAATCCTGTAAGCTCATAAAGAGGAAAGATCGAGCTCGTGAGTTGAGCCGATCCCATAAGGCCGCACGACCCATCCATGATCCAACGGTGGGATCCTCCACTGGACGGGAAACAGGGTGGGTAACAAACTCCCAAAGATCGAAGGTATCAAGGATACACTCCACCTTACATGACCAAAGCGAGTAGTTGGAACCATCAAGCCGGTCTTCTTTGGGCAAAGAAGGGAGTACGGGCACATGTATAGAGGGTGCCATGGAAAGCATATGAAGGCTCGCAGAACGAGACTTCTGTGAAACATGGAGAGAACGGGGAATAGAGGGATCTCGGTCAAATAAGCTAGGTGACCTCCGGTCGTCGCGTGAACTAGCACGAAAGTCTCTCTCTCTCTCAGAGGAAGGAATAGAGACCTCATCCTCTGAATCAACAAAGAATTGATGATAAGACATCTTCGTATATATCTGCAATCACCAAAAAATCTGCAACCAACAGAGAGTCAAGATGGAGCCGCCTATGTCAGAAAAGACCCAAAAGATGTCGCCTACAAGAGGAGAGAGAAAATGCTGCCGCCTGGAGAGAAAAACTGCCGCCTATCCTCCAGATGATGATGCCTTCTCCTCTGCTGATGTTGACCACTTCCTGTTGGCTGCGTTTGATGCAAACCCAGGCTGCAAACACCTAGAAAACTATCGCCTACTCCTGATGCTGCAAAACAACAAAACGCAAGTATGGAAGGCTGCGTTTCAGCCTGGACAGCACCGCCAAGGGCTGGAAAGGGGGGAAGAAAGGCTGCACTTGATGGTGTCCTCCTCTACAATGGAAGCTCTCCTATGTGCTCTCAGCTAGGCTCTGATACCATGTGAGAGTGCGCAACGGAAGAAGAAACACGAACACAGAGGGAGAGAGAGAGAGAGAGTAAAAAATGAAGGAAGAAAATCTGCACTGACTGTAATGAATGCTGAATACACTGAAATGGACTGATCAATCCTTGCACGCAGCCCGAAGCGTCACTGAGGGCACCACAGATCAGGCTGATGATGACAGCAGCACCGAAGACGGAGGAAGATGACGGAGTTGGAGTGTGCATCTGCCAAAGGAGGAAAGATGATAATACAACTGACTGCCAAGTGGGAAATGGCTATAAATAGCCAGAAAACCCAAAAACTGGCCGACCTGAAATTTGAGGCCATAAATATGTCCGACCAGCATTTAATGCTGGTAAAAATGCCAGGAATGCTCAAAAAAATCCCGGAAAGGGTGGACAATGTCCGGCAGGTGAGGCAAGCTGAAGAATGCAGAAACTGCCCCGCGAAATGCACATAAAATCCCGACTAGAGGAAAAAAATGCACTGAAATGCAATAAACTGAGTGCTCTAAAATGAGCTACCTCCTCCGTCAAAACAAGTGATAGATAAGTCAGAGCTCCTAAAGTCCTCGTCTGTGACTCAGACTGAGACTCACAGGCAGGAGATGACAAGGCATGACAAACATGACTGATAACAGCTACCAGGAGAAGATACCATCAGTCTGGAACCCCCAAGTCAAAGATCAGAAAGGGGCACAGATTGGCGAGCGCCCCCACATCCAATGGGCTGGTTGGGAGGCCAGCCTAGCTTGTACCATCAGGACATGGCGGGAGGTGTACAAGATGGCAGACGAGGAGATGCTGCAGCAAGTATCAGGCTGCCAGAGAGGAGTGGTGTGACATTAATGTGACATTAAAAGGGATATTTAATGTCACATTAAGGTCGTAAGTGTGGAATGTGACATTAAAAGGGATATTTAATGTTACATTAAGGTAAATTTAGGGGAACATGCACGAGAAAGACCGTCCGGGCTCTTGGGCGCCCGAACGGGTTTAGGGGAGCCTAGAGAGTAAGGGAGTCCAGAAATAGTAGGACTCCAGCTAGTTGACGGCTGGCAAAGAGATAAGCTAGAAGGCCAGCACTTATCTAGGCGTGGCTGGGAGGTGAAGGACACTCGTGCTTCCATCAGTTTTCAGGAAATTTGTGCCCGTAATCTAACATTGGTATCAGAGCCTATGTTTCTGATCATCAATCGAACAGAAATCCGTCAAGATGTCAGTCGTTAGTTGGTTCGTCAGTATTTGTAACATTGCGTGACCATCAGAAAACGGGCCGTCACTTCTGCCCTGCATCGTCGCATAGGAAAACGGGCCGTTACCTCTTCCGTCCGTCGCATGAATATCAACGGGCCGTAAAGGAAAAGTAAAAGGGGAGAAGCCACGTCACATCACATACATTAATGACTTATTTCGCTGCGGGCAGAAAACGATACGTCATATTAAAGTGACCCGTTTCGTGACGGGCAAGGAAAAGAAAAGAAATAAAAAAAAAAACGTGGGTCGCGAGGATCAGGCGAGCAGCCACCAGCATCCGTGAGGACCAGGAGTGGAGTCGCCAGCATTCGCGAGGACGAACCAGCTCAGACGTGAAGCTGCCAGCAGTAGTGGAGCTGCCAGTATCAGATTGCTGTTGACAGATAGGACTGCTTCTGAGGCGGATAAGACTGCGACTGCTGTGAGACAGGCAGAAAACTTCATACATAACTGAAGCCTCAGCCTGCCATAAAAAATCAGGGAAGTATTTTATCTTGTATGCAAATTTCTTATTTTTGCTTTCCAATTCCAGTGTATTAATGGCAGAAAAAGGGAAAGAAAGGGTAATGGAAAGTCCTAGTTCTGGGGATCAACCTATGGCAGATCCCCATGAACCAGACATACAAGAAGAACAATGGGAAGAATTTTTTGCCACGAGAGAGCAATTTGATGATCTTTCTGCTCGTGTGCAAACTCAGGGGGTTCAAATGGAGTTTTTAACTCAAACACTTACTGAAATAAAATCTCAACTAACTTTATTGTTGGAAAGAGATAAGAATAAGATAAAAATGTCGGATGTCCCATCTTCATCGAAAGATTTAGATGTGACTATGCGAGATCCTAAGGAACCCCAAACCTACCATAAATTGAGGGATAATCCGGTTTTAAAGGATATGAAACCACCTCAATTTTATGGGGAGGAAAAAGATAGGAATAAAGATACAATCTTTAATTTCCTCCAAAAATGGGAAGATTTACATAAATTAAAAAATACACCACCACATCTCCAAGCACTGGAGGCTAGTTTAACTTTGGGACCCAAAGCATATAAGTGGTGGCGAACCTTAAAGGAGGCGAATAAAATACCTGAAACTTGGGCTCAATTTGAATCCGTATTTTTAAAAGAATTTCTTCCTGAAAATGAAATGGAAAGAAATTGGGAAGATTGGGATTATGTCAGACAAAAGGGACGACCCCTACTGACATATCTGGAGGAATATCGTGAGATAATCCTCAAACTGGAAGGAATTGATGAATTCCAAAAAACAAGAGGATTCATTAGGGGACTGGATAAAGCCTGTAAAAAGGAAGTAAAACGGAGTTTACCTAAGACGCTTGAAGAGGCAATTAAATTTGCATTAATTTATGAAGATAGTACGCGTCCAGGTACACTCACCAGTCTCACTGATATGGAGCCCAAGTCTAAGGAATTAGAAACCTCAAAATTTGTGGGCAAATTTAAAAGAAAAATGCCATTTTTCAAAGGTAAAAAACAACCTTTTGAAAAGAAACCATATATGAGGCCAAAGCTAAGTCCTGATGACTTTGATAAGGCCAAAAAACAAAAATTGTGTTTTAATTGCCTATCCCCTAACCATGCTGCTTGGAATTGCCCTCAAAAGAAAAAGGGGGAAGACAAAGAAAAGGACAAGGGCAAGGGAAAAGAAAAACAAATCCATGTAGTGCAGACCTTAGAATTAAAGGGCCATGAAAAGTATAAATCTTTAGAGGTCTTGCACATGGATGTACAACATAAGTGTTGTATGTCAACTTCTTTGTGGCAGCCTACCTTTGGGCCACATGATTTACTTAGAGTACATGGATTGATAGCTGGAAAACGGGTTAGAGTCATGATTGATGACTCTGCCACACATAATTTTATAAATTATGCACTTGTCAAAAAATTGAAACTTCCCCAACAAAACAGTGAGCATCAATACGTTGTGCGTATGATGCAAGGCCAAGACAATAAAATATGGGATACCATGGTATCCAATTTGGAAATCGAGATTCAAGGATATAAAGATAAGCTTGATTTCCAAATAATGAACATGGAAAGAGCTGACATTGCTCTAGGGAGGGAGTGGCTATGGGGATTGGAACCATCCTTAAAACGTAGCTATCACCATAATACACTGGAATTTGAAAGGGATAGTAAGACTTTTGTCATTCAAGGTGAACATGAAGTATCTGATAATCCTTTGCTGTGTTCTACTGAAGTTCAGAAGCTGATAAAGAAGGAAGTTTGTGAGGTATATATGCTATGGTCTTTTCTTGTACAAAATACTTTTACTTCCTGTAATATAAAGCAACAATTTTCTTATGTTTGCGAATTGAATGTAAATAATGAATTGAACAGTTTGTTAGATGATTTTAAAGATGTGTTTCCTTCTGATTTACCTAGTGGCCTTCCACCAGATAGGGGTGAAATAAATCACCCAATTGATATAAATAAGGATACACACCCAATTTCAAAACCACCATATAGGTTAAGTGAAACAGAGCATCAAGAAGTTGAAAGACAAATTAAGAATTATCTGGATAAAGGGTTTATTCAACCCAGTAATTCACCTTGGGCTTCACCAATTTTATTGGTAAAGAAAAAAGATGGTTCTATGCGACTTTGTGTTGACTATAGAGCACTTAATAAAATAACGGTGAAGAATAAATTTCCTATGCCCAGAATGGAAGATCTTTTTGATCAATTGCAAGGGGCAAAATTCTTCACAAAGATAGACTTAAGATCAGGTTATCACCAAATAAGAATTAAGGCACAAGATATTTCCAAAACGGCATTTCGTACTAGATACGGGCATTATGATTTTTTAGTGATGCCTTTTGGTCTCACTAATGCACCAGCTACTTTTATGAAACTCATGAATAGTGTTTTACGGCCCTATCTAGGACATTTTGTAGTAGTCTTTTTGGATGATATCTTAATCTTTAGTAAATCAAGAGAAGAACATTTGGAACACTTATTATTAGTATTCCAACTGTTAAGAACACATTCCCTTTATGCGAAGAAAACTAAATGTGAATTCTTTGCACAAGAGGTCAAATATTTAGGGCATATAATCTCGAAAGAAGGAATCAACATGGATCCAGAAAAAGTAAGGGCAATTATTAAATGGCCACCTCCACGGAACCTGGAAGAGCTGCAGATCTTCCTAGGTTTATCTGGATTTTATCGTAGATTCATTCGAGATTATGCCAAAATAGCTGTTCCAATGACAGACCAACTTAAAGGGAAAGGGAAAAGTTTTAATTGGGGAACAGACCAAAATGAAAGTTTTCAAAAACTTAAGGTAGCTATTGCTACAGCTCCAGTATTATTAATAGTGGATCCCAATAAACCATTTGTGGTTGAAGCTGATGCCAGTGATAAGGCAATAGGCGCGGTCTTATTACAAGAAGGTCGACCAGTTGCTTTTGAAAGCAAGAAATTAGATCGTGCAAAACAGAATTATTATGTTTATGAGAGGGAGCTGTATGCAATAGTACATGCAATGAAGAAATGGAGGCATTATTTGTATGGTGCCAAACTTTTGATCTTATCGGATCATGAAAGCATTAAGTGGCTTAATGATCAACCAGATTTACATGGGCGTAAAGCCAGATGGGCCGAACTCCTCCAAGAGTTCGACTATGAAATAAGATATAGAAAAGGAAAGTATAATATAGTAGCTGATGCACTCAGCAGAATGCCCATCATTAATGAATTGAGTTTTACTCAGTTCACTTCCAGCTTGCTTGAATCTTTAAAAGGGAAATGCCAGGTTGATCCGGCATATTCCAACATATGGGAAGCAATAAAAAATGGGGATCCAAATGAAAGTGCTTCTACTGAGGAAGGAATATCTGAGGATATTCAACTAGGAAATGGAGCATCAGGGGTTGCTCAAACTGGATTCAAGTGGAAGAATTTTACCATTGATAATGGTTATTTACTCTACAAGGGTAGGGTATGTGTCCCGAAAGATATAGAAATAAGGCGCCAGATACTCTTTGAGTGTCATGATACCCCTAATGCGGGACATCCAGGAGTTAATAAGACTTATAGTCTTATTAAAAGGCAGTTCTATTGGCCTGGAATGAATAAGGACGTCCTTGACTATGTAGTCAAATGTAATAAATGCCAGGTTAATAAAGCTGAAAAATTAAAAATGGGAGGACTTCTCCATCCATTAGAAATTCCTTCGGGAAAATGGGAGAGTATCTCCATGGATTTTATTGTTGCTTTACCTAGAACACAGAGGGGGCACGACTCTGTGTGGGTAATTGTGGATAGGTTAACCAAAATGGCTAGGTTTATTCCAACTTCAACTGATGTTAAAACACCAGAATTGGCTAGATTGTTCGTAGAGAACATATACCGATTGTATGGCCTTCCGGCAAATATAGTTTCTGATCGGGATAGAAAATTTGATAGCCATTTTTGGCGTGCGGTATTTAGGAAATTGGATACTAAACTTAGCATGAGTACGGCGGATCATCCGCAAACTGATGGGCAAACTGAAAGGGTTAACCAAATTCTTGAAGATATGCTTAGGGCATATGTGAGTAAAAGGCAAACTAATTGGGAAGAGTATTTACCGATAGCAGAGTTTGCATATAACAGTGCCAAACACTCTTCCACTGGATATAGTCCATTTATGTTGATGTATGGGTTTCAGCCCAGAGCTCCTTTTGCAGTAGGACTGCATAAGGAAAAGGTTCAGGCAGCTAAAGACTTTTTGGAGGATATGAATAATATGTTAAAATTTGCTCAAGAAAATATTAAAAAGGCTCAAAGTCGAGCTAGAGCATATGCAGATCCTCACCGAAGAGACATCTCCTTTGAAGAAGGAGAATTGGTCTATCTTAAGGTGCCTGAACAAACTAAAACTATGAAAAAGGGACATTGTCCAAAGCTTTCACCAAGGTATTGTGGTCCTTTCATAATACTTAAAAGGGTGGGAGAATTGGCTTACAAGCTCCAACTACCTGCTGGTAGTAAAATACATCCAGTTTTTCATGTAAGCAAACTAAGGAAGAAGCTGGGTGATTTGGATAATCTAATCTTAAATGATGATATTGAGGAGTTATTCTATGACCAATCTAATCCACATGAACCAGAAAAAATATTAAATGTTCGTAATAGACGAACGAGAAATACTATTTATCAAGAATGTTTGGTTAAGTGGAAAGATTGTTTAGAAGAAAGCTCAACATGGGAGCGAGTAAGTACTTTAAAGAAAAGGTTTCCCGATTTACAGTTAGACCTTCCAAATATCGTTTTCGAGGACGAAACCGATTCTTAAGGGGAAGGAAATGTGACATTAATGTGACATTAAAAGGGATATTTAATGTCACATTAAGGTCGTAAGTGTGGAATGTGACATTAAAAGGGATATTTAATGTTACATTAAGGTAAATTTAGGGGAACATGCACGAGAAAGACCATCCGGGCTCTTGGGCGCCCGAACGGGGTTTAGGGGAGCCTAGAGAGTAAGGGAGTCCAGAAATAGTAGGACTCCAGCTAGTTGACGGCTGGCAAAGAGATAAGCTAGAAGGCCAGCACTTATCTAGGCGTGGCTGGGAGGTGAAGGACACTCGTGCTTCCATCAGTTTTCAGGAAATTTGTGCCCGTAATCTAACAAGTGGAGTTGAGGCGAAGGGAGATAGATGCAGCAATATCTCTGAAGTGGCTTGCTCCCCCGATACGAGTGCCGATAGAGTCCGAGGAGGTATGGGCCGCTAGGTTCTCACCAATAGGCATTCCCCTACAGGTGGCATGTAGAGTGGGCGACGCCCCGCAAGGAACTTTCTTCACTGTTCAGGAGAGGGGGCGTCTGGCCCTTGACAAAGGGCAACAGGATTGACAAAGGGCAACAGGATGAGGGGTTAGTTGCTCTTTCGTTGAGGAGGATTCGGGTGGTGGGCCTTCAGGGGAAGACATGGCGACTAGACCCCTATGTTTTTTGGAAAGAGCTCAGGGAGTGGCGCCTTTGAATTTGGGAGGGCAGACCACTTGATGAGCTGGAGTGGGATCTAGGAGAGTGGCTATGGCCAGCCACTGCAGTCGCCAAGAAGCCACCAAGGTTCCTGGAGTACACTGCCAGGATTGGCAAACATGTACTGATGGAGGAGGACATGGATTGGGGGCCGTCACGTAGCAGGCACTGGGCGGAGCACAGCATCATGGAGTCGTTCCGACGAACCTTCTGGCGCCGCCTATGGGATAGCTAGAGACCGAGGAGGGTATCGTACTTCTTATGGTTGGTGGCACATGGAGGCTTGGCGGTGGGAAGTTGGCTTGCCCAGATGTAGCAGGGAGGTTGTAAGAGCTGCACACAGCAGCCTCTGGAAACCCCAAAGCACTGCCTTTAGTCATGTAAGGAGGTGCAGCTCGTGTGGAGAGGAGCATGCCGCATCCTTCGTCGTATAGCACCCAGCCTTGGATATATCTCATGGGAAGCTTTCTATTGGCAGGCAGTCAGCCAAGGCCATCACCTTCTGTACGAGGCCGGGATGCACGGCACGATATTCTTCATCGAGGCAAGGTCATACGCAGTGGTCGACTTGGAGGCTCTACCCATCCGTCAGGTACTAGAGCCCACAACAAACCGCTCCGAGGTATAGGAGATCATAGGAAGTCTTACTGGATGGCATATCTGAAAGGCACGGTGTCAGGAAACTTTTGGCGGAGAGAGACTTTCAACACAGGCGACCTTAGCAGAGCTCTGGACCTCCATCATCCACTCCCTCCGCGGCCGTTAGGATCAGGTGCAAGGCGAGTCCAGGGCTCGTCAGGAACTCCGTCGTCATTTCATGCATACCGGGGGTAGCCAAGACCTGTTTTTCGTGATGCAGGCAGGTAGCCCCAGATGGCGATACACCCCCCCCCCCCCCCCCCCCCGGCTTCTTCCCCCCATCCCCCCCAGACCGCCTTGAGAGGCTTGTATTCATGATGTATTTGTGCCTTTGCATCAGCTCCAGCTAGTCTGTTGAGCATGAGCACTCCATTGTAATCAGTTTTTTTTAGTAATATAATCAGCCACATTTAATCGGAAAGGAAAAAAAAGAGATAACCTCATACAACTTAAACTAAGTTCCACTTAGGACCAACTATAGAAAACAATATGACTTGACGATACCATTGGACAGCCTCACATTTAACCAAGGTCCTGTTAAGGTTAAGTATTACTATAACAATAATCATATAATTTGTAATTAGACAACAGTTGAGAGAGAGAAAGAGAGAGAGAGAGAGAGAGAGAGAAGAAACTGAGAATCACTATCTTAACCCACTTGAAGGGCACTCTACAAGCTAGAACAAGCTATCTCTTCCATGATATGGCAGATGCAATAACTTGTCTGCAAAAATACCTCAAGGACTACCATTCTTATATGAGTTTTACAGAAAACAAACACTTAGATAACAACCAAATTGCACAGAGCTCCAAGGAGTGACATGCAACTACAATAAAGACGATTAATGCAAAAACAGCAACAGTTGTCGTTGATTTACCAGTCCTTTGATACTCTGGTGGTGTATAAGCTAAATTTGTACTGTAGCTCCTTCCATCGCTGCTATTTTTCATGAGCCCAAAACATGAGAGACGTGGATTACCATCCTGTGAAATAAGCCACCATCTAAGAGATGCGGGCACTAGATTTCAAAAGGACAAAAATTGCACACAGATGAATGCCATATAAACATGTGAGAGAAGTTAAAGATACTCAATTTGTTTCTATAATTAAACACCTATCAATATATATCTCTTGTCTTCAGCATTAACAGCGTATCCTGCTTTCAACACAGTTCTAGATATAGAGACAAATCAAGCCAGTTATCACACCTAATAAACTCCAAAAAGAATTCCATTATATCTCATAACACTTGTCCCAAACTATTGGTAAAATGCAAGCAGTGGACTGTTATTGTCAACTACAGAGCATGCTGTAATTTTTCATGTCAACAACGGTAGCAAACTTAGAAAGCTGTAGCCTAAATCAGTATCTGCATGAGCAACTCATGCCTTGAACAGAAAACACTCTGAATCTCACACTCAATACCCTTCTAGCTGGTCCATCACACATTAAGACAGAATATGAGAAGTTTCAAGTGCCAAAGAAATTACATAAACATGTTAACCGGTACCTGGTCAAAAAGGACACGGTATGCATTCAAGTCATGATATAGAGGACGGTTATTGTTACTGCAATGTTCCAGTGCTTGAGAGATATAGAAGGCAACCCGTAGCCGCATTGCCCACTCCATAGGTCGCTGTTCCCCTGCATATAACAGGCTATGTTGATCAGAAGGTGTCTACCTCTCTGGCTCATAACAACAAAATAGGAGTGAGAGTGTAAAACAAGCCTTCAGCTTTTAGGCCCCAACAATGCGTGCACATAATCAGTGGAAACAGATGTCCTAACACCTGTCACTTGACCATCTAAGGTTTAGCCTTTAAAACAATGACCATAGCATATACCATAATGGTCAGACAAAACGTATTCATGGTCAAAAATGTGTCCAAAATGTGTCTAGTTGAATGTTGTACATTGAACCTCATGAAGCCAGATCTAATACACGCTTGTTTGGTGTCTTACAGTGGAAAAGATGCCGAGCAAGTGTTTCATTTGGCATATATTCAGCCACCAGATAGCGCTCATCACCTTGGCAGCAGCATCCTATCAAATTAACAAGTCTATCTGAACGAACTTGCCCGACACTGAGAGCTTCATCCTGTAAAACAAGCCCAATCATGCAACCTTAGTATCACGGCAACCAGCAATAAGACGAAGTGTAGTTTTTTATTATGTAATCCTGCAACCTGCAGTTCTACAGAAGTGAAACTATTAACTCATCAAAGACAAGATTGAATAAGAAAGGATGCTGCATACTTTCTTATTCAATCCCCATGAACTCCACAAGATCCTTTGCCAACTCTTGAGCATTTTGTATTTTAAGCCTGTAGTTTCTCTCAAGTCTCAATTCAAACAGACTGATTGAAAAGCTGATTAATGAAACATTATAAAAGCAGCTTGACATGCCACACTCATCCATACAAAACTCTGGCTTCCATGCTCCTCTTAAATAGGCAGCACGAAGTAGCTTACTTTTTGCCATCAATTGTAGACTTCTGATTATAATTGAAGGATGCCTGCTCTCATATTCTCTTCAAGACTCAAGAACTAAGTTGATGCAAGACACGCTAGTGATGCCAATCCAATACCCAGTCTAAAATTTGTATCAAACAAGAGTTCACATGAAGCTCATTATCCACTTGAAACCATATGCATATCAAACAGACATGAGAAAAAGAAGATCACAGTCTAAGATAATGCAAGCATGCACGAGATAATGTGACAGTTCCTCCAAAATCCTTGGTGTAGCTGCTTGTATTTCATTAACACTTACATACCTGAAACCTGAATTATTTAAATGTGTTGGTAATAGGTTTTAGCTTGCAACTCCGCATGCATGCTGCTTTACATGGACAAAGGAAAGAGCTCGTTAGTGACTACTAGATACATTTATGGGGTATGGGTACTGCATTCAGTGTGTCCTATGTTTGGGCCCTTCCACATGAGCACACTTAAAGCCCCTTATAATGATCCCTGGGTACACCACCACCCAAAGATGGTGATGAGGAAGGGTGACAGCCAAAGCTAGGGAGCAGGGATTGGATGGCTAAAATGGGGTACACACAAGTGACAGTCATTTTTGGACTTGAGGATTGTGGGGACAGTAGCTTCTTTCTATCCCATGTGCCATTCCATGTGACTAAATGATAACAATTCCTCCCCATCTGCCATCCTTCATCCCCATCTTGCTTCATGCTACTTGTGAATATGGCCACTGTAGCGAGGCTGACATGGGCTGAAGCCTGAGAACAGGCCGAAATAGGGATCTGAATGGACTGAATTTAAGAGCTGAGTATGGGCTGCAATGGACTGAGACTGGTCTAGGAAGTAAGGATGGATGTGTACAAGCACAGGCCTGATGGGCTGAGATAGAAGAAGCTTTGCACTACTGAAGGTGAGAAGCAAGGTCGATGAGTGCAGGTTGTTTGCTAATGTTGGAGAGGCTGCACACTAGAAACACAAATTGGACCAGAAATATGCCAAAACAAAACAGACCAAAATATCCCATGCCTCTCCCTTGGCATGTACTGTCTTGAGCCAAGGAGACAGGAGAACAGCTGTTAGCTGAGTGTACTGTGTCCCACTCAATGTAGGACCCCATTCCCCCACCCAACATGGCTATGGTGGAGAGACTTAAAAGTGATGTGCATGTTGTGTTGTTAAGTGACAAGAAAGCCAAGTGTAATGTGTAATAGCTTGCCATTGTACTGTGGAATAGTGTAGTAAGTAATTACATGACTTACCTTACTCTTAATTAACAAAACGTCTAGTTGTATCCGAAGCTGAATATAAGTTACTATGAGCCTTTCCAAGTGTTGGAGAAGATCAATAATGTTGCATATAGGCTGAAATCGCCTCCACACTAGCGGATACATAATGCCTTTCATGTGAGCTTGTTGAGGCATTTTCATGGTGATGTGCCAAAGGATGTATCTACTAGAATTCAGCCAAAGGTTGAGAAGCTGGATGAGAGTCGAGATATTGATATCCAAGCAGTTTTTGGCACATAAAGGGAGAAAGATTACTTGTAAAGTTTTCAAGAAATATCGGGTGAAGTTTCTGAACTATTCACCGAGGTATGTTAAATAAATGGAAGAGGGTGACTTGGTAGACTATCCTCAATTGTTGCAACTTTACCTCGATGCTCTTCACTTGAAGCTGACTTTGGATAGGGCTTAGTCAAGTTCATTAGAGCAAAGATCTAGAGCATTGCCTCATGCTCAAGGGGGAGGTAGCACTTCCACTCCTCTAGTGATAGACAACTCTAGTGTATAGTAGAGCTGATGTATTTGTATTCAGCATGTATAAAATTGTGGATAGGCATTTTTTATTTTCCAGCTAGATTTAATTTATAGAATTAAAATATTGGCTTAAACTTCCATTTGGAAAGCTACTAAGTACCAAACTTTCCCATGCAACAAAGGGAAAGGCTGTGGGAGGCTGTTGGAGGATCATTCCAGTCATTATTGCCTGCGTGCAACCACATCTGCAGCAGCCCCAAGGGTGTTGGCAGCAACTACAGCCTTTCCTCCCAACAGAAGTCAGAAATTTCTCTTCATCACTCTCTCCTTACCAAGCTATTTCTCAGCAATTCTCAGCAGAATTCTGCCAATAATGCTGGATAGCATGAGCATCTACTACTGTAAACCCTAATTTACTGCAAAAATTAGGGTTTACTAGCCATCTCAAGTCCCGTGCTAGAAAAGTGAAGGCTTTGTACTTGAAATCAGCAACTAGAATTCTCAAAATTGCCAAAGATTTCAAGAAGCTAGCCATCCCAATTGAATTTCGGGTTAGATTTGACTAGCTAAGGATCATTTGAAAGCCAATCCCTAGGTGAATCAAGGTGCAAATTGATAAGAAGTCTTACCAATCATTCAAGACAACAAGAGGCATTGGAAAGCAAAGGAGATTAGAGCAATCTCAAAGTACTTCCAATTGCAATATAAGTAAATAAATACCACAAGGGGCACCAGTTTTTAGGACCAATTAGGTGTCCAATGTCCAAGATTGATTGGTAACGTTTGTGTTTCAATTTAGGTCAATTTATGCTTGTTGTAATTAGTGCTTAGTCAAGTTATTTACCATCCTATCAAGGAAGGAAGGCTGGTTTCAAAAAAACACAAAAGGAGAAGAAGAATAAGAGAGAAATTAATGAATGAACAAATGCTAAATGAGCGAATGAACAAGAGGAATAAGATACAAAGGAAGGGTAATCAAGGAGCAAAGACCAACCAATAGTCATTGTCACTTGAGGACATAGTTGAGGGAAACTTTGGAACGGGAACGAGAACGGGATTTTTCAAAAGGGACAAAATAGGAACAAGAACGCCACATCATCTAGGAAAGACAAGGATTACATGATATCCTAATTAATAAGATTCAAAGACGTTCTTCAAAAAAATAAATTTAACAATATGCAAGAACTTATAGTTATAAGTTGGAAGATGTTAATGAAGCTATAAGCTGAAATGCGTTGTAAGTTGCACAGAGAGAAAGAGAGAGAGATCACTTGATTAATGGACTATAGTTGGAACCAAATTGTAGGCACAATCCTCATTTCAATTGTTTTTTTAATATTCGCACATGGAAAAATCTGGATTTTTCTTTTATAAAAGGTCGTGATTGAAAGGGCTAGTGCAAATCCTTTTTACTTGTGACAGGTTGCATTGAAATGGTCCATCTAATTACACTTGATCAACACTCAAAAAGGCACATTTGTGACTTAAAATGTATTATATTATCTTAAAAGGTTCCAAACCTTTAATTGTTGACCATAAATATTGCATCCGATTCCGTGCAGACTTTTTATGTCCCGATACGTTTTCCAAATCATAAACACCACATGGTGTTGTTTTACGAATACGAAACATTTCAGTCTAGGAAAAACATTTCAAAGATTTTGACCCTGTTTTGGCATTTTGCCTCTTTCTAAGTGCCATTTCACGTAACAATGATTGTGGAAGCAAACTAAAAGATAGCGTTGAACAATGTCATCCTATAGGAATACATCCAAATTGCAGCAAATAATGTCGATGAAGAAATCTGATGCAAACAGCTGAAACAGCAAGGCACCACACTAGATGTCAAAACACAGCAATCTTTAGGACTAGAATGACCAACTGTAGCAGTGTGAAGCCCGATGAAAATCTCTAATGAAGTGTGCAACAGCTAGCAATCAAAGAATAGCTAGTTGGAGGGGATTTGAGATTATAACTGCCACAGATGCTGAAAAGATGCCGAACAGCAGCCTACAACCAAAAATGCAGCTTCTAGATGATGGGCATGATTGGCGACAACCCCAACTGATGATGTAGAGGGCTAAAAATCAAAATGCAGCACATACACATCCTCTAAGAGAGAGAGGAGGACAGCAATGTTGAGCTAGCAAATTTTGCCTTCTAAATTATCATGTTGTTTGAGCACTGTCCTAGCCCATTAGATAAATCCAAAAAAGTACTTTGCCTTTTTGTCCAAGACATGAGACTTATTTTAGCTCCAACAAGTTCTATAAACGGAACAATGTGCACTTTATCTTTATCCATTTATCCCTCACTTTGCTGCCATCATCATCATCAATTGCTACTACATCCAAACTGTCGTCTTTCTCCTAAAACCAACCTTCCTCCTCGAGTATGGTGGTAAATAACCTCATCAAGCACTAATTACAGCAAGCAAAAAATTAACGTAAACTGAAAATGAACACTTTACCACTTTAATCTTGGACAGTAAACACCTTGTTGGCCCCAAAACAGACGCCCCCATCGGTATTTCTTTAATTTCAATTGCCAATGGATGTATTGCAAGCCAAGAATCCACGATCTTCATGGCTGATCCAAAAGCCCCTTACTGATCTAGCAATCAGCAAATAAATTGGGCAATTTGCCACTTGATTTTCACACAAGACTTGCTCTAATCGGACCCCAATTGGCCAAATGCTGCCCCCAATCTACAATGGATGGCTGGGTATTTGAAATCCCTCACAATATAACAAATTACAAGTGTTGATTTCAAGGTACAAAGCCTTATCCTATTGGCACAAGACCCAAGGTGGCTGCTAAGTCCTAAGTTTTGCATAAATTTAAAGTTTGCAATAGAGATCCCTCTACTATCCACCAAATTTAGCTGAGATATGCTCAAAATGGCTGAGATGCTGAGATCTCCCGAGAATGGGTTGGAGAAGGTGAGAGAGCCAAGATGAGAGAGAAATCTGATTTTCTTCATGAGAAAACCCTAAAATCTGTCTATTGCCTACTCCAGCCAGCACATTTAATGTAGTCACCTATTGCCAAGCACCTCCAAAATTATGTCACCTGATCAGCAATGCTATTGCCATGCCTTGGAAGGTGTCTCCTTGCTGTTCCCTGCCTACTAAGAACTTCAGATGGTTGTCTTCTGAGGAGTAGATTGTTGTTGTTTTATCAAAACGTGGACCAACAACTCCCTCTCTCTGTCTTTCCTAGGCTGTAAATTGACTAAATGGCTAAGACCTAACCCCAAAAACGTTTTCTCAGTTTGCATGAGCATTTTTGCCAAGTGGCAACCTTCTAAACCCATTTTTCAGCATTATGTCTGCTGCCTACTCCAGCCAACACATTTAATCTAGTCACCTATTGCCAAGCACTTCCAAAATTATGTCACCTGACCAGCAATGCTATTGCCATGCCTTGGAAGGTGTCTCCCTGCTGTCCCCTGCCTACTAAGGTCCCCAAATGGCTGTCTTCTGCAGTAAATTGCTATTGTTTGATCAAAAAGTAGACCAGAAGCTCCCTCTCTCTATCTTTCCCAGGCTCTAAATTGACTGAATAGCTAAGACCTAGCCCCAAAAACGTTTTCTCAATTTGCATGAGCATTTTTGCCAAGTGGCAACCTTCTAAACCCATTATTCAAAATTATCCAGCCATTTAATTAATTTTTATAATTGAATAATCTTGAAAAATGAATTTCAACCCTTTTGACCCTACCTCAAACTAAATGTGCCCATCCATAATTAAATTGGCTAAGCCATTTGCGATCTGCAATGGTCCCCAACCTCTATTGACCCTTAGACTGGCATTAATTAATTAATTAATAGTAGTCCCTAGTGTCACCACTAACATTTATTAACCAAACAATTGTCCTAGGGTCAAACTGACACCAACTAAACACCAAAATATAATTGGCATAACTTATCACTATTTTTGCTTTTGCCACCCACTGCATCCTCAAGGTCTTTGGCTTGTTACCATGAAATAACTGCCATGTGCACCACATGTGCTAAACAACCTTGCACATTTGATTAATCTCTTAATCAAATGTTATCAACAAGATTAGAGCATCTCAAAATTCCACGTCCCCGTGACAAACCTCCCCCTTGAAATCCCTACAATCATCCTCGATTACACTACATTGTGCCAAAGGAAAAGTATGCTTCATTGGAATTTCCATAAGGCATCACTGTCACAACATTGGATGTTATTGTCTAACCATGCCCCATGCCCCAAACCTGTTGAAAATTTCCAACCAATATAAACATAATATAAATGTGAAGAATAGTCTAGAAGTATTGCTAGAAACCCATTGGATGCATCCATAACTCGTGTTTCTCAACTATCCTAACTTCACCACCATAGTAACTTGGCATAAACCATGGCTGAAACTGTCAATGGCATTGACTAGCATGCTGGTATCCATGGAACCAGCTGTAAACCTTTGAAAACTGAGCATAATCTTATCATTTGTTGATCTAAAAACTAATCACAAGCTGTTGCAAATGTGACCCCACACTAATCACAAACTGATTGTAAAAATTGATCAACAATTAATACAAAAACTGATGTAAAACGGATCCCAAAGTAACCATAAATGATTCTCAAACTGGTCAAAAACTAAGCTAAAACTGATCAGAATTAGATCTATTGACACAATCCATGATCTCCTTGGCTGATCCAAAAGCCCCTTATTGATCCAACAATCAACAAATAAATTGGGTAATTTGCCCCTTGATTTTCACCCAATACTTACTCTAACTAGACCCCAACTGGTCAAATGCTACCCCAAATTTACAATGGATGGCTCAACGTCTAAAATCCCTGACAGTGCAACAAATTACAAGTGTTGATTTTAGTATACAATTCCTTATCCTGTTGGCACAAGTCCTAAGGTGGTTGCTAAAACCTAATTTCTGTAGAAATTTAGGGTTTACAACAAATATCTCTCTACTCTCCACCAAATTTGGTTGAGATCTGCTCAAGATGGCTGAGAAATGCTAAGGTCTCCGGAGAATGGGTCGGAGAAGGTGAGAGAAAGCCAAGATGAGAGAGAAATCTGATTTTCTTCACCCTAAAATCTGCCTACTGCCTGCTCCAACCTACACAATTAATGCAGTCACCTACTACCAAGCACCTCCAAAATGTTGTCACCTGATTAGCAATGATATTGGCAACCCTTAGAAGGTGTCTCCATGCTGTCCCTTGCCTACTAAGGCCCCCAAATGGCTATCTTCTGCAGTAAATTGCTGTTCTTTGATCAAAAAGTGGACCAACAACTCCCTCTCTCCGTCTCTCCCAAACTATAAATTGACTAAATGGCTGAGACCTAGCCCCAAAAACGTTCTCTCACTTTTCATGGGCAATTTGCCAAGTGACAACCTTCTAAACCCATTTTTCAGTATTATCAAGCCATTTAATTAATTTTCATAATTCAATAATCTTGAAATTTTAATTTCAACCCTTCTAGCCCTACCCAAAATTAAATGTGCCCATCCATAATTAAATTGACTAGGCTATTTGCAACTTGGAGTGGTCTCCAACCTCTATTGACCCTTAGACTAGCATTCATTAATTAATCAATGCCAGTCCCTAGTGTCATCGCTGACAATTATTGGCCAAACAACTGTCCTACGGTCAAAATTGACACCAACTGACCACAAAAACCCAATTGGTATAACTTATCACAACTTTTGCCTTTGATACCGCTTGCATCCTCGAGGCCCTTGGCTTGTTAGATGAAATAAATGCTATGTGCATCGCATGTACTAAACAATCTTGTTATCAGCAAGATTACAGTATCTCAAAATTTCACGTCCCCGTGTCAGCTCCCTAGAGCTGCTGCCCACATCAACCGTATTGCCATTGTGCTTAGAGGTTATTCTTGTGGTTGACATCATCTTGCAATCAACTGATCAGCCTGCCATGTAGCATTCAAATGCTGCATTTTCCATCCATGGTGCTGATTCAGCCTACTTGACATCATCTTCAAGTCTCTCTTTTCACTACTATTGCATCCATGGCATCAGATTTCAACATTCTTTCACATAGTCTATGACCCTTTTCCATCTCTAGTGCTGATTTAGACTACTAAATATCATCTTCAAATTTGCCTTATTGCTACTACTGCATATACGACATCATCTTGCCCTGAGCTATTGCCTTTCATCCTCCTCAAATTTCGTCTACTTCATCTACAACATTCTCGGTGCTATTGCTGCACTAGGAATACAAACACAAAGCCTCAGCATGCTCGAATGTGAGTCAATGGTTGTTGGAACTTGGATGCCTTTGCTCTTTGAGCATCCACACATCTATATCATCTACTTCATTCATCATATTCTCCCTTTTTGTGTTTTCCATTCTTGTTTGAGTTCATCCCCATCCATCACTTTTGGCATCACAAACAAATAAGTCTGTCGCATTCAACATCTTGCTCTGTCACTTTGTGACATTAAAAACAGTGACATCATGTACAAATATGATGCGTCCCAACACAAGACCATCTCAGGGATATAGCAACTAAGAAACGTGTTTCTTTGAATTTGAAACTTACGAAACGTTTCTTAAAGTACGAAACGTTTCTAAGAGTAAAAAACGTAGGTGTTTTTAACTTTTTTTATTTTTTTGGCAAGTTGGAACCCAAAACATAGTTTTTTTGACAAAAACTAATGGGCAATGTTAAACATGATGATGATGATGTGTAATGACTCACGAGGGCTCAAGATTTTGGATGAGAGACTAATTTTTTGGTGATTTTGTTTAGTTGTTAGACTTTGTCAATCTGAATATTATACGACTTTAGTCTCATTCATGAGTTATTTATGATATATTACAATTCATTCTTGATTTTGACATTTTATCAGTTTGTTTTGAAATGAGAATCATGATGTTGCAACTTAACTCAATCCATATTATGTCCAACAGGTCTGTTCGGCCCATTCCCTGTGACTATGGTCACATTGAATAATCCATTTGATTTATATAAGCCGAAACTCCTCATTGTTGCTCCTCCTATTGTACAAGCTCCAATTGTAAGTTACAATGGAGACCAAGACTAATATTAGTAAGTTAATGGTAACAAAGAAGGTTTTGGAGGCAAAAGCACATCTTCAAATGTATCTATTATTTTACCATCTAAGTTCTATTTCATATAAACATGTTACTGGTGCTACTCATTCTCCATTTCCTCTCATGCCTCCCTCTTCCAATGAACATTTAGTTCTCAAACTAGACGTATCAATCTCAATCATGAGCTCCAAGAGTTCTTCATTAAGGAAGGGGATGACTTAAAAGACAAGATGGCCAAATATATACATTTACTTGTCAAGTTCGCCACCATTGACTCGTCCAAGACAAATGCCAACCAAATCACATTATTTCTAAAAATCTATCTTCAAAATAATTTCATTTCATGCAACAAGATTACTCCATTGCATGACCAGGTTAACTAAAAGATCTCCTCATTGCCTTCCTTCAAAGAGGAATCTAGTCTCCTATTCTCCAAAGGAAAAGTCCAAAGGTAGCAAGAACTCTCAAGAAGGGAAGGCAAGTCCTAAAAAGAGTAACACCCCTTTCTCCAAAGGGAACAAAGCTCCTAAACTAATTTGGCAGCACTTGCCTAAAAAGAATATATTGCACTCACAACCAATACTCAAATCCTGGGAAAGAGAAGTATTATAACAAGGTTCAAGGTCACCCACCTTGATCTTCTCTCCAACATGTTGAGACACCAAAGTCGCTAAGTTCATTGTATTCAATTAATTCCTATCTTAGTTTCCATCTACAGTCCCAAAAAGGCTTTATTTGTATCATAAAGTTTGGGTGCCACCCAAGAGAGTCAAGACACCACCCTCGATAATTCTATGACCATGTGCCTATAAATAGGGCATGGGCATTCATCACTCCACACTTACTCTCTCATTCATTCCTAAAGAGTATGTATTTGTTACGTCCTTGGACATCCAAATGTACTAGTAGCATTGGTCACAATGGTCATGAAGTCACTTGATGCAAATGCACTAAGGGCATGGCACTTTGGGTTTAGGGCAATCGAGTTCTATTTATAAGACTCGAGGCCTTACTATGCACATTTATTGTGTGATCACCACTCTTAGACTCTTAGCCAATTGGCCGACACATCCGTACATTAGGATGGTGTGGGCTGGCGATATGGAACTCCAACCCTTGGAATGTGGTCACGAACCAAAGTGTTGCTAGCTCCCAAGCTCTAGGGTGAGCCCATTTGGCTCTTTGGTTGGGAGGTGAGTCCAACATCCAATCCCTTTTATTTGTGGATATACTTGTGTCATGTCTTATATGCAGGTTGGATCCTTGAGAGACGTGTCATTGGTATTAGAGCCAAGTTTCGATCCCAAGACCAATTGTCCTTGGACATCCAAATGGGCGCTAATAGCATTGGTCACGCTAGACATGAAGTGACTTAGTGCAAATGCACTAAGGGCACTTCCGGTTTAGGGTAGTCGAGTGACGAGTCCTATTTATAGGACTCAAGGACTCACTGTGCACATTCATTATGTACTCACCACTCTTGCACTCTTGGCATGTTGGCTAATGCATCTTTACACTGGGATGGTGTGGGCTATGGTATGGGATGCCACCCAAAAAGGCGTGGGATTCCTATCTTGATTTTCATCTACAACCCCAAAAAGGCTTTATTTGTATCATCTACTAGTATTTGGATGCCACCCAAGATAGTCGAGGCACCACCCTGGACAGTTCAATTACTCATGTGCCTATGAGTAGGGCATGGATATTCGTCACTCCACATTTAATCTCTCATTCATTCTTCATTATTCCCTTGTCACATTTTCAACCTCAACCCTCTACCACTACAGTCCACACCCCTACCCTAGCGGGTATCTCAATTTGTGGTGTTGTCCAACTGATCATGACACCACACCACAAGCAATTTCATTCTAGATGCCTTCTTCACTGCTCACATCACCATCAATTCCTAACACTATAGATTGCTGCATTTTCAGCCTGGTGACCTGTTCTTCATCATTTCCACACCTACATTTGCTGATTTCACTCCTTGGACTGGTACAACAAATCATCTTCATCATTATTGTGTGTTTCTAGCTCCTATTACCATTCTAGAACCGAAGCTCAATTCCCAACCATCAGCCACTTTATCGAGGCTGCATTGCAACGGATTCATGCCATTTAAAACATGTTACACAATCTTTATCCGCCCTACATCATAGACCCGCATTTTTGTGTTTTGTTCACTCTTGAAGGGCTGCCCAATAGCTGCCTGTCTGTAGCCACTTACACAAAGAGATCGTGTTTTCTTCTCCAATTGGCTGCAAAGGAAGTATCATAATCACAAAGGTGATGGATATCTTCTTTGAGTAGCCCAAGTGAATGCGTCCTATGATTTCTTCTTGTGAGGTTTTTTCTAACCTAGTTTAGAACTTCATTTTTAGAAGTGAGACCCAATTATACATAACCACAATCAAGGGTGCCAATGTACATGTAAGAGAAAAACAATAGATGAGTATAGTCATCACATGGAGTGTCATAGCTACTCAAGATCCTAGGTGAGTAATGTATCCATAAATATTCCACTCAATGAGGCGAAAGGAATCATGTTACATAATGCATGGATTTTCATTTCGTAGGGAATGCCTACTATCATAGATTTTCATCCATACCAAATGCCCAACATATACACACAATGCAAGCACCCTTCTATAATGATGAATGGTGTAATAGAAAGGGTACATGCAACAAGGGGGAAATGATGTTGAAGACAAGAAGGCAATGTCAAACCCTACATGTACTATGGGGAGAAAGCAACCCCCTCTCAACCCAAGGATATCAAGGCCAAAGGAGGACAAATTTACATCAGCTCATAGTGTAAAGAACCTAATGAAGAGGATCCTAGAAGAGCCTAATGAAGAGTGAGAAAGTCCTTACAGCCCTCAGCCAAAAGAGCTTGAAGGAAAGTCAACTATCAATCCTTCTACCAAGATAGTCAAGAGTTGTCTGTACTCAAGCCTCGGGAAAGCTCTTATAATAGCAAAATGCTTTTCAAGCATGCCAGAAACTCTAGGGCTCCAATACCAATCAAGAGAAGGAGAAAGCACCTCAATTGGAAAAGCAATGAGAAAAGAGTAATTGTTATGGTAAGTGGAAGAATGCCCAAAATTCATTCTCAAGAACTCACAATCTCAATCTCCATGATGATCAAACGTGCTTCATAATCCATTAGAATGATGAGCTAGAAGTAAGATTTCTAAAGACACAACTAAGTGGCACATTATCCTTCATGAGATAACCCTATAAGATCAACATATTTTACAACTTCTAACCAGTAAGATGTCCAAATACCTTGGCAAGGAGAGTAAATTGAAAGAAATGATTACAAACACTTGTGAAAGTGCTCCACATGCAACCAAAACTACAAACAAATACTAGCTTAGTGTAAGGGAAAGTCATTAGCCACGACCATAAAAGGATTAATTGTGCATGAAACTTGTATGTACACAACTAAGGGACATTATCCCTCATAACGTGTGACAAGTAAGATTGATAATTTCACAACTTCTAGCCACCAAGGTATTCGATTAACTTGGTAGAAATGGTTGCAAGTACTTATGGAAGTACTCCACATGCAATAACAACTACTAGCTATGTGAAAGAAAAAGTCACCAACCATGACCATGGAAGGATTAGTCTTACATATATTAATTGATCTTGCTTTAAGTTAAATTCATAGAGAGATAGCCACCTTGTCAAAGATGGTGGTAGCGAGAACAAAGCCTCAAAAAAAGAGAACTAAGGTGGACAAATTATCATATATAGAACAATGAGATGACTATAGATAGATATTAAGTTTAGAGACTAATCCATATACCTTCGTAGGAACTCGAAAAACTCCCATCTATCCTATACATTTAATCGAGGACTAGGGACTATAATGGTAGCACTCATGCACATGCAAATGTAGCCTAAATTCCAATCATGCCAACTTGCAAAAGCAATTACACATAGAATGGTTTGTCGCACAATAAGCCTGCACATTCTACTTCAGCTTGCATACCACTCTATTCTACTAAGTTTCTAACTAAGGCCAAGCAAGAGTAAGTCCACAACATTCCAAGTATGATTGTGCAGGAGAAAGTCGTGATTGCTTGCAATGCAATTATCTAGTTTCCAATTATGTTGCATCAAAGCAAGAAACAAGTTTATCTTCGAAGGGCATTGATATGTGTACACTACTTGCTTGAGCACAAAGTGAATTGGACAGGTTTGTTTCCCTCTACCAGTAGAGCAAGGTCAACTAGCACAGCATTCAAAAGTATTACTGCAATCAGTAGCAACATAGCATACAGAGCCATATTTACAAAGAAAAAGCACAAATCAACAACCAATTTTGATTTTACAAGCACAAGAACAGAAGCATCTGGTCAGACATGCCATGTTTTCTTTTACATCTTGGGACAACAAAATGAGCTTGACATGTTCTGGGGATGTAATTACTCACTGCAAATTGTCTTGCATCAGGCCAGGCAGACCTGGGAAACCTTTTCACCGCAACCCATTTATTGTTGTCCAGCCGTCCTTTGAAGACCACATTCGGTGCCCTCTCACCCCCTTCTGACACAATATTGTCAGAATGAAATCCACTGGTTGCTGCCCTGAGCTGCTCTAGAGAAAACTCCTTGAATGGTGGCACTGCATCTGCTTCATTCAACCGTGGCTTCTCTGCAAAAGCAAATGCAAGCATACAGCATCAGCTGTGCAATCCATAAAGATTCATTTCACAGAGCCATTGTCCAAGAGCTCAGTGATACTTAGGATCTCTCCAGACAAGAATGGCATGGCCTTCAGAAGTTCAGATCATAATCGTCGTGAGTCTGAATGCAAAGACCATTTACTCAGATGGAGTACAATCTCATCTAATGCTAAGAGAATGTTTAGTGCTTCAACCAGATTTGCAAAATTTGAATGAAGATCAGGAAGATGCCATCAGTGAACGTGAAGCTTCAACGAGCACGATCTCGTTTGTTAAGGACAAAGTGCACATGATTATCGACAAAATGGAGCACGGATCGTCGAGTAAGCAAGGAAGGGAGTTCACCTGGTTCGAGCTGTTCTTCGTTTTGCTGCAAATCCAATGGCGGGCCAACATCGGAAGACCTCGACAAGCAGGAGCCCATCCCTTACTCGCTGTACGCAAGAGATGCGAAGGAAGTGCGCATGTTCTTTCAGGAATCGGGAGATGCTTGGCGATCCAGGTGAGGCTCCTGTCTATCCGACGAAGAAACGAGGACCGAGGGAGGGAGGCGAGGAGGGAGGGGCAGGCGTCGATGGCGAAGGAGGAGCTGAAGCTATGGCGTAGGTAGAGAGAGAGAGAGAGAGAGAGAAAGAGAGAGAGAGACTGCTCGAGAGAGAGACAGACGGGGGTGGGGGACAGAGAAGCTAGCTGGAAGGTGTCCGTTTAGTTTCGATTTAAGCCTGATTAATGGCGTGGTTTACCGCTTAATTAAGGCCCGTGCCCTTTGACTCTCGCACGTGTTTTGCTAGCATCGTGGCCTCTTACATGGAATTTTGAGACCAAAACATGGCTCCAATGATGGCATCATCGTCGCATGCGCATTTGTGGATTCCAACCCCCACCCCCGCCCCCCCCCCCCCCCCTACGTTTGACGTTGCCACACATCTTGTAAGCCCTCGGGCCTCTACGTCCTAGCCTTCATTGACAAACAAAACACACACACACGCGCACACACGCACGCACACACACTCTCTCTCTCTCTCTCTCTCGATGGCTCGCTCAATGCTCCGTGGTCAAACTCCTTGGCCATGGGCTTCTAACATGACTACCCTACCTACACCAAGAGTGTCACACAGCACTCTTGATGCCACATGAGACTCTTCATTTCTCATGACTCGCTCAATGCTCAGTGGTCAAACTCCCTATCCACAAGTTTTTAACACAACCTTCTAGGCCAAGAGTATCACAAATGACTCCTCACACCACATGGAACTCTTCATTTAAACCACCTCACATTAGGTGTTTAGGTCAAGAGTTATAGTAGTTCCTCTCCAACACAATGGTTAACAAGCTTCCCACAACCATCTCTCCACCTTTAGTGGTCAAACTCATTAACCACACGTCTTTAACACGTATTTCCTAAACCAAGAGTATCACACACAACTCTTGGTGTCACACCAAATTCTTCATTAAAACTACCTTGCATTCGAGGCTCAAGAGGCATAATCATTCCTCTCCGACCCACTCATCAGCAAGATTCCCACAACCATATTTTCGCCTTCTACAAATCCATTGTCCTACACACTACACATTTTAGTTGACCATGTGAACCCACCTTTGTAAGCTATCCTCCACTTTTAGGTTTAATAAATTAGACAAACAAATTATTTGGTAAGATCTTAACTACTTTCCAATGTCCTCATAAACCACATAGAATACGAGGAATCTCGTAACTAATTGATTTAGCCAAAGATGATGAAACTTCTTCATCTCGGCCAACTCCAAAACTCTAGATTTCTAAACTTCCAAACTTATAATAACTAGTAGACTTTGGCAACTAAAGACAACACAATATAATCCATATATTGTAAGATAAATCTTAACCATGGGAGATCTCAAACGATACTCTAACAATTTGGAACTTTGTCATGTCTCTCTATGGTCAAAATTGCAAAGTTTCAATTCATCATTTTTCTTCCACCTTAGGCAACTAGTTATGAAGAGATACAATAGCTAACACAAACTAGAATACAAATACAAGCACATTACAATTATTGTAAGAGAAGGAAAGTGTTTAGATTTACAACCCATCAAGCATATTGCTATATGTTGACATAAAGTAACAAATTCATGCCTGCATAAGAATCTTAAAATGCTCCAAAGATTTCATCCTATGAGGAAGCCAAGTGCAATGCACTATAAATTTGCATGGTTGTAATGGTAAAAAGGACTTGCCAATCATTGGATAGTAAACTAGCTTGTCATTCTTACAAATTATCTTCAACACAAAATGAGTTTATGTATGATTCTTACACCCATGTAACCTTTTGCTAGTTGAAGACACCATGGTACCAATAATTCTCTTCACTATGCTAGTCTTATTTAAACCCTATAAGGCCCTCCTTAGTTTTTAGTTTTCTGATACTCTAGTACACAATCTCTTCACCTTTAAAGCTTTAAAATAAAATTGTATAGACGTATATCACCAAGTCCAAGGCATCAAACCTCCCATGCTTATAATGGATTTAAAATGTATATACTCAGTACATGTCTACCTCATCTCCTCATTGTTCCATGTGCTTCAAGTATCCCACAATCTCCAAGCAATATTGTTGGTACACTAGAAGTAAAAAAATAAAAGAAGAGAATACTCTGAATCCTGCTAGTGATTATATCCTTAGTCAATATTATGTAAACTAAGTGAATGTTAAAAATACTAAAGTTACTATGACATAAATAGCAAGGTAGAATCTAACCATGATTTATTGTGTGTACCATTATGACTTGTACCTTTCTTCCATAAATGAGTCTATTTTCTAACCAAGAATATCTTTATGAGAGCTTTGTAAAGCTTGTTAACTTTACCTTGATGACTAGGAGCCAACTCAAGATCTCCTTTTTGAGGTTGTGTGTAATGACATCATGTACACCCTCTTCCAAAAACCCATGATGACCATTCAAAGAGGATGGAATCGCAATAAAGCTTTTTCCATCAATGGACAAAGCACAAATGAGATGAGAAGATTACCCGCATTTGTGTTCATGTATACACATTTTGTGTGTTTGCACGCATGGGTGATCGTGTTTGCACGATAATTTATTCCTCTGTACTTTAATATATTTGACTATTAGATTGCCATAAGTTCTCTTTGTATATCTTCATCACTACGAGTAGCATACATGGAAATTGTTCTCAATTAATAAACTATTTGTCATCACTATCAAAGCTTTAGATATGGTTTGCTTGTGTCACATTAAAGATCACTAGTGGCTCTAACTTGCATTGCAAGGTTTGAAAATAACTCTCTCTCTCTCTCTCTCTCTCTCTCTCTCTCTCTCTCTCTCTCTCTCTCTCTCTCTCTCTCTCTCTCTCTCTCTCTCTCTCTCTCTCTCTCTCTCTCTCTCTCTCTCTCTCTCTCTCTCTCTCTCTCTCTCTCTCTCTCTCTCTCTCTCTCTCTATGGCAATGGTGAACATAATTGATCAATACTAGGGAAAACTTGTTCATTTGCATATTAGGATAACATGTTTGGTTCGATCATTCATACGGTCATCACTAGAGGTGCTTGCCTAAGATGTACATTTTGGGCACCTCTCTCTCTCTCTCTCTCTCTCTCTCTCTCTCTCTCTCTCTCTCTCTCTCTCTCTCTCTCTCTCTCTCTCTCTCTCTCTCTCTCTCTCTCTCTCTCTCTCTCTCTCTCTCTCTCTCTCTCCGGCAATGGTGAACATAATTGATCAATACTAGGGAAAACTTGTTCGTTTGCATATTAGGACAACATGTTTGCGTTTGATCATTCATATGGTCATCACTAGAGGTGCTTGCCTAAGATGTACATTTTGGGCACCCTTAGATAGGCAATTAATATCCATTGAAACACATTGACTTCTACGTTTGTTCCCTATCTTCATGTTGCACAATTTATCATCTAATAGGAAAAGTCATAAGCAAGCAATATTGGAATCATGTTCCTAAAGCCTACTAATAATGAAACATGGAGACTCTTGACACTTAATGTCCAAAAAAACAATCAAAATTGCTCTTAATGTAACTCATTGAATGGAATTTCCAAATTCTAGAATGTTAAATCAAAACTTGTGTTAGTAAATCCATGCCTTTGCAAACCATTCCATACTTAAATTACCACTTTGATGCAAATTTTATCATTGTTTATACAACGATGTCACTAGATATTCAAGCTACATTAGAATGTTTTGAAGCGGTCGATGAACTTAAGGCATTTTTATATGTGATGTCTTTAATTTTTTGTTTGCCATAGATGTTAGAGAATGAAATAAATGCTTTTGCTATTTGGAGGCAAGCATGGAGCATGATCTTGTATAAGGCATGGACATCTTTGACACAAAGGAGGAGGGGAACATTTAATTTGCGAGCCACATGCTCTAGGTAGTAGGAGTTGAGGTCAAACGTGAAGTGTGTTTCCTTACCAATTCCTCAAAGACAAGTTGTGTCTTTGCCACTTTCACGTTGTGCCTTAGAGACTTGTGTATGGAGGCTATAGATGGGCATTATCCAAGACTTAGGAAAAGGGAGTGATGTCTCTCTTCTAAAATTCATTGAAGGTTACTCTATCAAAGGCTCAAAAGTCCATGTGGTAGCTTACCATGCACCCCACGAAAGGCCTAAATGACATAAAATGGCTTGCCTAATCACATTGCTCAGCAATATGCTAGAAGATGTGGCATTTATTGTTCATTCATTATCCATTTATTCATGCATTAAATGTGTCATAGACTCGTGAGGATACAAACTAGCGAGGTCCAATTCATCACTAACACAATGTTGGTGAAACACACACTTAGTCATATGTATTGGGATCTAGATTGCCATCCATAAAAGAGTTGCAATTTTTCAGATTTGTTAGCATGTCAAGCGGTGTTTCGTTGTCTATTCCAAGGAGTCATAACTATCTCAATGTATTCTTATACTCTAATGCATTCTAGTGGTTCACTATCTAATATTGATGTCATATACTAATATCTAATACTCTAATGTATTTGTTGATGTATATTCTCATAGGATTTAGTATCCTTTGAGTATTTAGGTTCTCTCTTTGTTCCTACTCATGTTGGGCATGTTAAGGTCTACACACATACTTGGTTACCCTTTTCAACCACAATCATTGACTCTCTCATGCGCAAATGAATACACATGCATTCATGGCACCATGTGTTTCTTTTGCTTACCCCAATTTGTGGAGAGTAGTGTGGTTGTAAGAGACAATGGGAGTCTTTCAAAAGCACGCTACTTCTGATGATAAGGCCAATGGCATTGTTCTTGCATCAAATGAGGTTTCTGCCACACCACCTCCATATCAACAATTATGGCCTCTTCTCATGCATGCTCTTCTATCATCAACCTTTCCATTGCACTTACTAACACTCTTACCTCATGGATCATTCTTGTACTCGAGTCCAAATGGTGGTTCCACCTACTTCTCACTTTATCCTTCTTATTTCAAACCTAGTGTTACCTTTGATGGCAATGTAGCAACAAAATGGCTCAAGGTTTTAAGATTTAATAGTTAAAAGTTGAAAGTCTCAAATACCCATGCTCAATTGTTTCGTAAGTTGTGTGGTATCAATTAGCTGAGGCAAGTATGCCTAGTGCAAAACAAGGATGCATTTGAATCTATTGTCAATCAAAATGTGGTTTCCTAGTTAGCGAAGTTCATCGAAAATCAAATTGCCAACTATGATGTAGCTAAGACTACTTTTCTGTCCCATTTTTAAAAATATAAAATTGTGACACAAATGGTTGAAAGCCTTCAGCCGAGGACATCATGACCTAGAAAACTACGTACTTTAGTTCAGGACCTTCTTTGGTGAATCCTAGCATCAAAATGACTTGCTCAAGTGGTTCAAAACTTGCTTTGTGGGGCATGGTCAACATCTCCACATTGTTGTGACTACTTTGGATTTGCCTATCCTTCAACAACAAGATTTCATTGATCATGCAATTCAAACAGGTTTCTTTTTGGAAGGTTTTCAAGAAATGAAGAGTCACAAGTCTTTAAAGAAAGTTGGTAATAGAAAAAACTCATATTCTAATGACAAAGAGTCAAAGGCAGTGAGGTTGAACATTGTTAAATATTCTCAATGCCCCACCCTTGAAAGATGCTGCCAATGATTCATGGTGCTCAATGTTGTAAAGTCCCCATTACGAGGAGAGGCCATATTTGAGCTTGGACATTAGTTGGGGCATAAACCTATATGTTAGATGAGGTTTACGTGATTGGATGGCAAAAAGGTGACCATTGTGGGTCTAACCTTTGAATTAGATAGAATGGTTAAGTTAAAATCAACTTGAGAAACATCTTCACGAGCTATAAAAGGGAGACCCCTTTAGAACCAAGCTTATCTATCTGTCTCCCAGTTAGAGTTCTTCTAGCTAGTCTTAAGCTCTTCACATATCATCTATCTAGATCACCATTTAAGCTTCATAGTGGAAGCACAAGGATAGATAGAGCCATCTTGCATCAAATTTTTTGGAATTAAAGAATTTGATGTCATTCTCTAATTTTTCATGTACTCTCTATTCCTTGCTTAGATTCTATATATTGTGCCATATAGTTTTTACAAACACGACACCAGTTGAGAGAATGAGAATTCAAACAAGGAGATGGTCAACAAAACTAGTCCAAAAGAAGGGCAAAGGCAATTATTCCTCGAAGAGTGCTTGAAGATCAGTGAGACGATTATCATTTGGTGCTCCAAGTGTAATAACTCTAGTCACTTAGTAGCGGAATCTGTGTCAAGCCAATGAAGGTGTGGGATTTGTAAAACTTCTATCCATCAAGATCATGGTGGTCAAGGTCCTCACTAACCTAAAGTTTGCTTGTTTTGCATGGGAGAGGGCATTAGTATAACAAATGCCTAAAAGTGGTTGTGCATGATGCGTAAAAAATTATCATCAAAATGTAATAAGGGGAAGGCTCAGATGCCATTTGTGAATGTTATGGAGTTGGTGAAAATGGAAGAGCCAACTATACATGTGGTTGCACAATCCAAGAAGTGGCCTATGTGACCAATTGATAAAGTAGATCATGGACTCACCATGAAGTAGATCACTAAGTTTCTCAATGAATTTCTCAAGGGTCACAAACTTTTTTGTAATGTGGCAATGGAAGTTCTAATACCTTGGGATTGACTTGAATAAGTAGGTCCTAGAACTCCAACATTGGCTCCTTACTCTAGTGGCATTCCTCTTGGTCAACTCTTGGATCTTATCCTATCATCTTGGGATCATTTATTACATATATTACAGTAGCATGTGGTCACATTATCACTCATTGTAGCGATGGCTAGGCATATAGCAATGACTTTAGTGGATGTTAGGCTCATTTAGATCTCAACCATGGGATATCAAACACAAACTCTTATTCTTTCAAGAGCTCGATGTCAAACACATACCGGTTTTGCTCTCTCGAGTCAAAATCCATAGCCATTGCTCTATTTCTTCTGCTTGAGCCTCTCTCTCACTCTCACTCCTAGTCACCCTTTCTAGTATCAAAGTGGGCATTTGAGGAGCTTCAACCATTCTACTTTAGCCTAAGAAAGAGAGCTTCAACCAAGCTTCCATGTTGGCAACCACTTTTTCTTCCATTTGAGGTTGTAGTGTGGTAGATCTCACCATTGCTTAGAGATCTCTTATGCACAATTAGCTTATGTACGTGGTTGCTCCATGGCTGGAATGTATCTATCTTTGGCATTTTTGGATTCTATAATAGTATTTGGTATTCCATGTTGCAAGATTTTTCCTGGATATTGTTAGTTACATTATAAGTCTTGTTGCTATCTAGACTTTTTTGCCAGTGAGAGCGCTCTACTTTGGACTTTTGTCTACATTTGTCTTATTGTTTATTGTAGCTTTATGGGCAACATTTATAAATTTCAGTTTTGAGTTGCTTTTTTGAGAGCATACACTTGTATTAGACACTCCATTGCTTTTACTTTGTGAATAGCAATACATTGGGTTGTTCTCCCCTTATTGCATTCATTTTTGGCTCAATTTGGGGCTAATTTATTGTTGCAATGACATCCCATTCTCTCTTTATTTTGCTATCATAATGGTAGGCACTTCTAGTGCCTTTGGAGATAGTGCCATCTTTAACATTGATAAGTTGGATGGCAATAACTTTAACTATTGGAAGACCTAGATATGACAAGTTTTGGTGCAAAGGAAGCAGGTTAGAATACAAAGGCATGAACCCCAAAGATATGGATGCTGACACTTGGGATGACATCGATGAGCTATGCAAGTCCACTCTTATTTTGCATTTTTCTAAGTGAGTATACTTTAATGTCATCGAGATTGAGGGTGGTGCATAGTTGTTATGGGAGAAAATATACGATCTTTATGATAAGCAAAGGCTCGTTTCATAGTTGTAATAGATAAAGAAAATTGTAGATCTTCATGCGAAGAAACGCACACCTATGTCTACTCATTTGAATGAATTTCACTCTATTTGCAAGCCAACTTGCGTCGAAGAAGATCATCTTTGACGACAACATAAAGTCTATGTTATTGCTTGTCACTCTTGTAGAGTCTTATGATACCTTCCTTTTTGCTATTAGTACTATTGCTTCTGGGGATGGTTTTAAATGCTCAAATGTAGAGGGACCCTTGCATATACTAAGGAATGCCACAAATATACACGAGGGAGGTCAGTAACAGGCAGAGCCAGAGGAGATGAGCAAAGGATAAAGACTACTAATCTTTACACCTCTACCAACAAGGTTGCCCCATAAGCGATTTTCCATGCAAAATTACCAAAAGAAAGATGATACCTAGCATCATCCAACTGTCTTGCATAGACAAGGCTTTTGGTCAAAGCCGTTACATGACATACATCATGGAGAATAAAGAAAGTATAAATGGGAAACTACAAACATACATCATCAATGCCAACAATATCACAGACATGGTCATCCCCTAAGCGTACTAAACCAAAAATTGTACATAAGTATAGAACCAACTACGATACATGATTAATGAAAGAAAGCATTTAAATTGAGTAACTAGCATTGATATAATTGTTTGAACTATACTCTAATGCATTAATCTCTTGAATCTTTACAATGGACTTAATAATACATTGTTCATTGGATGTCTGAGCATTATCTTACGCCTTTTCTTTGCCATTCTGACCTATGTTGGTGCATCTTATGGCACTACGGCCATATATATCCATGTGCTACCCACAATAATCACAAGTACGAGATGACTTAGGACCATGGGATTTACTACAACCTTGCCCATGAGGTCTAGACTTAGACCTATTCTACTATGGGTCTCTACCACAATGATCATAACTACCTCTAACTGTAAGAGCATAAGAGGCATGAGCTACATCAACATTTTTCCTATTCAGCAAGACCATGTTGATGATGAATAGAAAGGACAAGATGTACTAACTCCACAAACCAATTTTGCAATGCACTACTAGAGCCTTATATCCTCCTCATCACTCGATACAACCCTTCTATGCATTATGTCATGGTGATAGATTTTGATGAGTCTCTTACTTGAGTAGGCTATGTGTAGAGGTGACAAATCCTCTTAGAAAAGGGCTATGTAGTTTGAATTTGACTCATTGGAAAAGAATAGTACTTGGGATTTAGTTTCCTTGCCTAATGGAAAACATGCATTGCCATATGCAAGTGGGTGTATAAGCTAAAGAGCACCCTCGGTCGCCCTGAGCCAACATGTAAGGCCCTTGATTGGTTGCAAAGGGCTTAAAATAGAGTTGACTTTAATGATATCTTCTCCCCTATAGTCAAGATGACTACTCTTTGCTTGGTTTTGGCCTTGGTTATATCATTAGATCTAGATTTGTACTAGATGGATGATAAGGTGGCTTTTCTATATGAAGACTTGTACGAGGATATCTATATGTAGCAGCCCAAGGGCTTTGTGGAAAAGGGTAGGGAATACTTAGTGTGCAAGTTGAGAGAAAGTCTTTATGGACTTAAGTAGGCACCTAGGGAATGGTATTATAAGTTTGATATCTTCATTCATTTGTTGTCCTATACCTATATCACTACATATCCATGTCTTTTCATAAAGAAGGCCCATGATGATAGCCTTATCACTTTGGTAGTGTATTTTGATGATATGTTGATTGCTCGAAGTGCTCATGATGAGCTAGATGCTTTAAAGACTCAGCTCAAGAAGAGCTTTGAGATAAAGGACATGGGGCATGCTTTGCACATACTTGGCACATGCATTACATGCAACCGCTCTAAGGGATTCCTCTACTTATCACAAAAGGAGCACATTCAGAGGGTACTCGAGTAGTTTCATATGCATGATGGTAGCCCATTGCCACCTCTTTAGTTTTACACATGAGGTTTAGTAACACAAATTTTCCCTAGTTAAGATTTCATATGCATCCGCAGTGGTTAGCTTGATATATGCCATGATAGCCACTAAGCCCAACATAGCATTTGTAGTGGGAGTTGTGGCGACACCTAACACACGGCATTGGGATGCCATGAAGGGTATCATTAGATATAATAAGAGCACTATAGACTTATGCTTTTGCTATGGAAACCACCATTATAGAGTCTTGGGCTACATTGACTCAAATTATGTAGGACATGCAGATAGTAGGAAGTCCACACCTTGTTAGAGGTGATGTTTCTTAGATGTCTAGGATGCAAAAAAGCTATGCCTTGTCTATTAGCGAGGATGAGTATATTATAGCCCCATTCAGGCTTGTAAGGAGGCCCTATGTTGAGATTGTTTGGTTTGTAGACCTTGGTATCACTTTTATGACTCCTACACTACATTCGAACTCTATGAGTGCTATCTAGTTGGCGCATAATCTGGTTTCTCGTGCGAAGACCAAGTACATTGAGGTCTATTATTACTTCATAAGAAAGGTAATTGAGGACAAGTAGATGGACCTTGTCAAGATCTCTACAAATGAGAATCTATTAATCTACTCATTAAAAGTCTCCTAGTGGAACATTATGCCTTTCTTAGGAAAATGATTCACCTAGTTGTATTCATATGTACATTTTATATTTTTCTCCTCGCTCCAAGTACATTTGCATTTAAATGGAAAGTTATTGGGGGTTAAAGGCCATCTATGCCTAACTACCTATATTTATCGTGTACTTAGTGCCCACATACTTGTACATTGTAGGTGGCAGCCACCCATCACTACCATGTTTATTCTTTATTCTTTACTATGGAATAATAAAGGGAAGATAGATCACACAATGTGACTATTGGAGTTCCAACATACCGATCTTGCTCTCTTGCCTTCTTCAAACCTCCATAGCCATTGCTCTCTTAGTTTTGCTTTAGCTTCTCTCTCATTTTGACTCTTACTCACCCTTTCACTACCTTTATGGTGTCTTTTCAAACCCTAGACCTTAGGATTTTCTCTTTTTCTATTACAAAAAGGAGGGCCTTAGAATTCGTTTTGAGGATTAAAAACCCTTCTTTGTTGAGCATCTCTATGATGTGATAAAGAGTACTCTTCTCTCTTTCACCACATACATCTAGTGGTGAAGGGTAAGGTTGAACCCCAAGGACATGATAGATTCTTCTCTTCTATTCCTTCTTGCTACTCTACTTTGAGCTTTCTTTACATTCTCCATGTATTGTGGTGGCTATGCAGTGTATTGCATACATTTATGTGGTTGTCACTATTGTTTATTGCTTTCAATTATTATGATTGCTCAAGCACTCGATTTATAATATTGTATACCTATATGAATATGGTTTTGGTTATATCTTAACCACTTATTGTTGTGTTGCTTATCACATCCATTGAGTCAATAATAGCTTTTTGCCACCTTATGGTTAATTGTGAAACCTAATGGCCTTTGACCACTTGCTAACTAGGCCTGTCACTTTGTTTGTGATGGTGGCGAGAGTTCAAAGTAATACAAGGATGGACTCATAAACACATATTATGGTATATTTAATTTGATAATTTAATAATCCATTGCCTTGATCCATAATCCTTAATGGCGTGCTATATATTCTAGTGATATGGATGCATATCACATACTCATTGATGCTAAAAAACATGCTGCCCTTCTACATTAACTTCTAGTTCATACGGATACCTATTCGTACTAGAACTATGATTATGCCTTGAATGCATAGGCTTATATAGCTTCTTTAAGACTTGAGGTTGTGGCAGTCTGCATTATGTTTTTAATAGCTTCTACCTTGTGGTTCCTTAACTCAACAATCATATCTCATGAAATTAAATGTAGTCTCAAGATCCATTCATTATTATTATTTGAGTGCTATGGATCTTTAAATAATACTATGGTTTTGGATGAGGTTATTTTACACCATATAGTGGAGATATTACTTGCAAACCACACTTAATTTGTGTTGTAAATAGGCATTTTAAAACTTGCGATGGACAATTCCCATCAATGTTGAGGCTACTCTCAATCCATTGTATACAAATAACACCTGCTACTTGTCAAGGAGATACTTCTACCTTGTCCTACTTTACCCCTTTCTCCTTGCTCCTATGAACTTACTTTTGTGATGAGTGCAATCACGTTTTAGCAACTAAGATTATATTCAACTAGTTGATGCTTTTGTGCTATTATAATTGAGCAAAACAAGGTATACACCTATTTGCAAGGGTGACATGGACAATAACTAGGGACTGTTATTGACATCTATGATACAAGTTTAGCCTTTTAGTTCCTACTAATAATCTACATGTAACCTATATGAAGGGCATGCTATTCCATTTATGTATACGCTCCCTATGAATTAGAATCAACTGCATTTATGTTTCTACTATGCTAATGTAGAGGAAGGTCACCGCTCAACCGCCAAGACCCATGAACCACTTATCCTTCAAGCATTTCAAGCGAGCACTTATTGCTATCTTTCACCTAGCCAATGCGCCTTTGATCCTACCAGGGTGTAGTGAGCTTGCCTCGATGCCTGAATAAGTTGCCTCCTCCCTCAAGCACACCGGCAGTTCCACAATTCATGATGCAAGCTCAAGCACCTCAAAGCTCCATCTCTAAGCTCCATCCTCCATAGCCGCGCGCGAGACAAGAGAAGAGAAGAAGATGGAGAGCTTCACCTCTAAGATTCCTCACCCTCACACCGTCACTTCCTCACTCCCTCACACTCCCTCTCTCAAGCCAGATGGCTTTTTTGAGTTTGTATACAAGCCCTTGTGGGGGACGGTGTTGGATGGATCGGCTCTTGAGATTGAAAATGGTGTGGGGCCTGGTTCCTCGTCACAGTGACGGTGATGGTGGGTGGATCTGTCCTTGAAATTGACGATGGTGTTACACGGATCCCTCTTCTAGACAGTTGCAAGTTCCATGACACTGGCAGTTTTGAGTTGATGAAGGTTCCGATGATTTAAAAGGGTGATTGTGTGAGTCGATGATGATGGGGTCTTGAGGGGATTGGCCTTGGAAAGAAACTGGTCAACCAATTAAGGTAGTGGAGGCCGAGAGCACATTGCATGGATGATGGGGCCTTCAAAGTTAGTGGGTTGTAGCATTTTTATTTCCCTGAAAAGAAAAGAAGGTATACTACCTTGGGGTGTGTCTACCTTACCGTGTGGTGCGTTGTGCTTGTGCTTGTGGATCTAGGAGTTGGTCGAAGCATGGGTGGTGTCCCACACTTGAGGATCTAGTTCGTGTGTTTACTACTACATAGCAAATGAAGTGGAAAAAGAGGCATCAAGAAGAAAAGCACAAGGCGAAAAAAAGGAAAAGGTGCCTCACAAGAGAGAGCAGGTTTCAAAAAAATCTAAAAGCATGGGAACAACCACTAGGAGTCCAAGCTGCAACCATGGAAGCTACAAAAAAGCCAAAAGCAAGAAGGTGCACCTTTAAATATAAAGGCGCATCCAAAATCTTTGTAAAAGAGCACCAGGTTCCCTCATGTGCAATTTGTAACCATGAACAGGCAGTAGGACTAAGCTAGGAAGTTAGGGCAAAGGGAAAAAGGGCCTAGGCCAAGACCATGTAAAAAGGGGATGATTACCCAAGGGAAAAAGGGCCTAGGCCATGGTTGGCCATGTAAAAAGGGGATGATCGTCTAAGGTAAAGAGGTCATGTATATAAGCCAAAAAGTTAATAGAAACTCTCATTCTTGGTGTGTGGTAAAAAGCTTATTCTTCTTCTTCTCTTCTTTTTGCCTTCTTGTGTGTGCTTGAGTGAGGGAGTGAGTGTGCGAGAGTGAGGGATCGAGGAGAAGAAGCTCCCCATCTCTTCTCTTCTCTTCATCTTCTTCTCTTCTCTTCGCTTCTCTTCTCTTGCGTGGCTATGGAGGATATGAGCTTGATAAAGAGGGATGCAGATCGTGGAGCTACCAGTGTGCATGGGAGAGGAGGGTACTCGATCGGGCATTAAGGTAAGCTCACTACATCCCATCGATAGGGAGAGCACGTCGGCTATGTGAGAGGCAGCCATGGCATTTGGCCGAGAGCACATTGCATGGATGATGGGGCCTTCAAAGTTAGTGGGTTGTAGCATTTTTATTTCCCTGAAAAGAAAAGAAGGTATACTACCTTGGGGTGTGTCTACCTTACCGTGTGGTGCGTTGTGCTTGTGCTTGTGGATCTAGGAGTTGGTCGAAGCATGGGTGGTGTCCCACACTTGAGGATCTAGTTCGTGTGTTTACTACTACATAGCAAATGAAGTGGAAAAAGAGGCATCAAGAAGAAAAGCACAAGGCGAAAAAAAGGAAAAGGTGCCTCACAAGAGAGAGCAGGTTTCAAAAAAATCTAAAAGCATGGGAACAACCACTAGGAGTCCAAGCTGCAACCATGGAAGCTACAAAAAAGCCAAAAGCAAGAAGGTGCACCTTTAAATATAAAGGCGCATCCAAAATCTTTGTAAAAGAGCACCAGGTTCCCTCATGTGCAATTTGTAACCATGAACAGGCAGTAGGACTAAGCTAGGAAGTTAGGGCAAAGGGAAAAAGGGCCTAGGCCACGACCATGTAAAAAGGGGATGATTACCCAAGGGAAAAAGGGCCTAGGCCATGGTTGGCCATGTAAAAAGGGGATGATCGTCTAAGGTAAAGAGGTCATGTATATAAGCCAAAAAGTTAATAGAAACTCTCATTCTTGGTGTGTGGTAAAAAGCTTATTCTTCTTCTTCTCTTCTTTTTGCCTTCTTGTGTGTGCTTGAGTGAGGGAGTGAGTGTGCGAGAGTGAGGGATCGAGGAGAAGAAGCTCCCCATCTCTTCTCTTCTCTTCATCTTCTTCTCTTCTCTTCGCTTCTCTTCTCTTGCGTGGCTATGGAGGATATGAGCTTGATAAAGAGGGATGCAGATCGTGGAGCTACCAGTGTGCATGGGAGAGGAGGGTACTCGATCGGGCATTAAGGTAAGCTCACTACATCCCATCGATAGGGAGAGCACGTCGGCTATGTGAGAGGCAGCCATGGCATTTGGCTTGAAACTAATAACACCTAGCAATAATGCCTACTATTGCAAATTTTTTAGCAAATTTGTACACAATTGGCACATTGTTACTAAATTTTTACACTAATTTAATACAGATGTGGTGCTCGTTGTTGCTATTTTTGGAGGCCGTGTCTCTGTAGTTTGAATGGCCAGGAGATGTTAGTACAAGGAAGCTTGTATGAGAGAAAGGTGGTGCTATAGATAAAGTCTGATAGACTTTCTTAGTGCATCTCAACCATGACCATCTAAAATTTTCCCATAGGGAATTATTATCATCTAGAGAAGATAAGATATTGTCTTCTCTCCCATGACTTCCCTCTTTCCAATACCAAATTTGATTTTGTTTTAGTAAAAAGAGGCAGGTCTAGGAGCTTTGTGGTGGTTCAACACATCACTTAAGTAACACTTGCATGCCCTTTGTAACCCGCAATGCAAAGCACAATTCATTTGGGAGTAGTTTCAATGTCAATAGATTGGTTGAGTGACATCAAGTAGATTGCAATGTGTTAGCAATCCTTGAAGCTTTCCAGAGAAGTATGGAGCCACTTGAAAATGTGATATTACTTGCACTTGCTATGCTTTTTCTCTATTCACTGTGGTTGGACTTCAATTCTTTGGGTCAGATCTTGAATATAGGTGTATAAGGTAGATAGATGGCCAAATGTCCTGCCTTCATTTCTCAGATAGAGGACTTAAGTGCAATTTAGTATGCAAGGTTGTGTCATTAGAAGAGTGGAGCCTTGTCAAGAATGCTGAGTTCAAATATGTAGTGGCTTATTTTATCACTCTTGTTGTGATTGTTGGATATTTCTTGGTAAATATTGTGGTTGCTGTAATTATCAGAGTTTTCCTTTGAGTTTGTCATGAGTATTAGGCTCTTTTGAAGAAGAATAGAAATACAAAGAAGTTCAATTTCTATAACGCAACTATCCTAGAGAGAAATTGATTTGGAATTGTTCACAAATGGTATGGGGGGCAAAGGAAGAGTGGGAATTTTTGCAAAGTAGGACATTAAAGTAGGGACCGAGTTGACCTACAAATTACAACTTTGAATGGTAATGGGGGATGTGGATTGCCTTGTCAATTTGGGGGCTACTACTATGTTCTATGCGGAAAATGCATGTGGGAAAAGCTGCATTAATTGACACAAGAACCATAATAATGGTTTTATTAAGGTTTAGAAGGGGGGCCCAAAGGAACAATTTGGTCTATATTGCATCGAGAACATTAATTTACATTTGTGGAAATTCTGTACTGTGTCTAGACCTTGACACCATGTGTCAAACTAGTCTCTTGAGCAAGGGTGTTGAAGGCATTGGGTGTCGAGTAGCAGTGCATCCATCCAAAGATTATTTTGCAGTGTGTAAAAAGGGATTCCACCCAAATGTGTGTGTGTGTGTGTGTGATATATATCCTTCATTGGAAGTACACAAGGGAAGGGAAGGAAATGAATTAAAAGAAAATTTGGAAATTAGCAAGAGGAGAGGCCATTGGAGAAAGGAGGGGTCGTGAAGAGGAGGGAAGTGCCATGGATGAGAAGAGGAGAGAAAATGCCATGACCCCCGCTCTTCATCTTCTGGATCTCTCGAGAGTACTTCTTCTTGCTATCCTTGTTATCCGTGAGGAAAAAAGAGGGGAGAGACATCATCTTCATTTCAAGAGGAGAGAAGGAATTGGAAGAGGAGGGAGATTGGGAGATGGCGCCATCATCTTCTTGAACGCCATCTTCCTAGGCACCATTATTGGAGAGAGGGAGAGAGGAGGAGGTTTCTTGAGCCAATCACAACTAGAATATGGACCAAAAATTGCAGTTGGAGAAGACAAATAGGGAAAAATTGAAGCCAATGCCTCCTACATGATCATCGCCATGCCTTCCCTTTGAACACGGAAATGGGAGCTTCAATGTACCCACCCAATTTGAGATTACAGACTTGGAGAAGAATTTTCCCTCTTCAATTTTCTCTACTTCGCACAGGATTCTGTGGCCAGATTTTCAAGATATGCAATTAGTAGTGTTCCTGTTCATAAGTCGTCTCCCTGTGAAGAAGCCATAGCTATAGTTATTAAACTCTCAATTAAAGCTTAATAGCTTTATCTCATAAACACCATTCCCATTGCTAATGAGCAATTAGTGTATAAGAAGTTGCGAGGAAGTAAAAATGATGATCTTGTGTTGGAGATGATTGGGTGGAAGGTGAGAAGTATCGAAGCATGCTTGGAAGAGCTATGGCGGGAGAGCAAGAGCAAGAAAGAGAGAGAGAGACCAAATGGGAACTCCAACAGTCACAATGTGTGATTGGACCTTCCTTTATTCAAACTTTTACTAAAAGAATAAAGAATAAAGTGATGGTGACGGATGCTCACCACCTGCAGTGTGCAGTGGAAGGTACTGTCAGTGTAGTAAGGTGAGAAGGATCGAAGCTTGCTTGGAAAAGCTATGGCGGGAGAGCAAGAGCAAGAAAGAGAGAGAGACCAAATGGGAACTCCAATAGTCACAATGTGTGACTAGGCCTTTCTTTATTCAAACTATCACTAAAAGAATAAAGAATAAAGTGACAGTGACAGGCGCTCGCCATCTGCAGTTTGCACTGGTGGGTACTGTCAGTATAGTAATACATGGGTGGCTAGGCAGAGGCGCCTTTACCCCCAACAACCTCCCACTTAAAGGCAAATATGCCCTAGTGAGGAGTGAAAAGAAAAAGAAAAGACAGTACAATATACACATGTACAACAGGATGAGGAAAAACGTTATCTCGTCCAACGCCCATCAATCTCCTAAAAAAGGTAAAGCGCTCAATAGTGAGGCTTTTTCGTGAGCAGATCTGTAGGATTTTTGTTAGTGGAGATCTTGACAAGGTCAACAAACTTGTCCTCCATGACCCTACATATAAAATGATACCTCACCTCAATGTGTTTTGTCTTCGCATGGAAGATCAGATTCTTGGCTAGTTGAATAGCACTCATAAAATCTGAATGCAACGTAGGTATAGAACCAATCCCAAGGTCATGAACCAAATGGCCCAACCATATGGCCTCCTTGCAAGCCTCAGTGGCTGCAACATACTCGGCCTCAGTGATAGAGAGAGCCGTACACTTCTGAACCCATGACATCCAAGAGATATCACCTCCAGCATTGGTGCGCAGATCGGATGTTGTACGCTCGTGTAGTGAATGCCGGAAGGTCCCCAAGAACAAAAGAACTCTACTTTTTGCACAAAACTCAAGGTAAAAAGCATGCACGACATGAACAAGAGACCAATTGGGTGCAATCTCCCCCCATGCCTTGTGTAAGCGCTCCACAAAGCATGTATTTTATGTATTAATCATCTTCAAGCTCAAATAATAGCCCAAATTACAAAATAGCAAGCTTTTAGCTTTTGAGTTTGCTTTAGCACAAAATAGAATAAAGCTAATGGGCGGTGCCCAAAGAGTCAGGCATACCCAATATAATGTCCAAGTACAAATAACATAATCGTGTGCTCATGCCCATACAAAATAATAAACAAATATCCAACACCTCAATAAATAGGCGCGACAAAATATAGGCGCCATGGCTAAGGTATGCGCCCATCAAAATATAAGTGATAAATCGAATACTCGCTATCCTCCAATGCTTTCCTCCGCCACTGCTGCTATCTCTATACATCAACTGAAGCATTCACAATTGTTAGTAAAATAATACAATTAAACCGACAAAAGTGAATACCTAGCAGTCTTCAGCTACATAAATAAATCAACTGGTTAGAAATCAATCCTAACCTTAATTTATTACGAGTGCGCACTCTAAACTCATAAACGTTTATTAATTTAATATGCATTTTGCGGAATCACCCGCTATGGAATCACCCATGTACACACTAAATTAATGAAACGCCCGAAAAGGATAGGCGTCCCCATCAACTTCTCGCACAAAGAATCCACTTTGTGTATGAGCCCCGATCATCAAAATTTACGGAATCCACCGTAAAACCTCACGGAATCCACCGTGGCACGGAATCCACCGTGAAATATGTCTCCTGGCATCATACCCCCGGGGTGGGATAGCAATTGACCTCAATTGCTATTAGCTCAATGTGGAGCTAGCAGAGTGGGGAAAGCATTTAAGTCTCTAGCGTGCATCCATTGGGCTTCTTCTACAGGATGGTTCTTAAATTTGACTAGATATCTAGAATATCTTCGGCTAGTTCTAGTGGTCATAAAGTTAGTATCTATGATAGCTTCAGGTTCAAGTATTTCAGTCTCTTCCTCTAACAAAGGTGGGTTTTCATAAAGAGGGTGTACAGGTAATTGGCCTCTAAAGGGTCGTAATAAACTAATGTGAAATGTGTTGTGAATTTTCCAGTGAGGTGGTAATTCTAACTTGAATGCATTGTCATTAATTTTGTGAATGATCTTAAATGGTCCATAGAATCTAGGTGCTAATTTCACAATTGGATGTCTATCTACACTTTGTAATCTACGTTTTTCTATTCTCAACCAAACATAGTCATCAACTTTGAAATTCATTGCTTGCCTTTTCTTATTGGCTTGTTTGGTATATGATTGCTGGGCTTTGGCAATCATGTCTTTAACCTCATCAAAAATAGTAGTGTGCATACTAGCAATATCATCAGCACTCTGAATTCTATTTGATAAAGATGCAACAGGTGTAGACAATCTATAACCATAAATCACTTCAAACGGTGCTTTCTTTGTAGATGTGTGTGGTGTATTGTTATATGCAAACTATAATAAATGCAAATGTGTATCCCATGTCTGTGGTTTAGAAATAGTGTAAGCACGTAAAAGATCTAAAATAGTACTATTAGTGGCGTCTGTTTGTCCATTAGTTTCAGGATGAAATGCAGATGAGAAATCAATTTTTGTGCCTAGGTTAGCAAACAAAGTAATCCAAAAGTTGTTACAAAATCTAGAATCACGATAAGAAATAATAACTTTTGGTAATCCATGGTTAGTGAAAACAGTTTTCAAAAACAATTGTGCTGCCTGTGATACTGTTAAAGTTTTCTTACATGGAATGAAATATGCTTGTTTACTAAACCTATCTACTACAGTCCAAATCATATCATGGTTAGCTTTAGTATTAGGTAAACCAGTAATAAAATCCATAGAAATTTGTTCCCATGGTCTTGATGGAATAGATAAAGGCATAAGTAATCCATACTGTTTACCATGATGTCTCTTAACTCTTTGACAAATCAAACATTCAGAAACAAAGTTAGATACATCAGTGTCCATATGCGGCCAATAAAAATCTTCAGTTAATGTACGTAAAGTAGATATGATACCTCTATGACCTTGATATGGAGGACAATGAATCTCATTCAAAACAAAAGATCTGAATGGAACTGTAACACATAATCTCTTTTCATAAAACATGAATCCATCATTATAAGACAAGGAATCAATAGGAATCCAGTTATTTCCAACTAATTTATTCCAATCAGCATGAAAAGTAATGTCCTGATGATAAGTATCTTTCATAGGAATTAAAGAATCAAATGATATAACAGAAATATTATGAATAGTAGGTCTTCTACTTAATGCATCAGCCACTACATTTTCTTTACTGGGTTGATATTGGATAATCGGATGAAAACTCTGAATAAAGGCTGCCCATTTGATATGTCGGTCAGATATTTGGGGTTGGCTAAGTAAATGTCTAATACTTTGTTGATCAGTCTTAATCATAAATTCAGAACCCATTAAGTAGTGTTTCCATTGTCTTAGAGCTTGTACTACAGCTAATAATTCTTTATCATATGTGGAATATTTAAGTTCGGAGGGTTTCGGTTTACAACTAGAATAGGCTATGGGATGATTGTCCTGCATAAGTACGGCTCCTATTCCAGATCCGCTAGCATCAGTCACTACTAAAAAGAATGGTCTATTAAAATAAGGCAATTGTAATACAGGAGCATGGGTTTATGCATGTTTCAATAAGTCAAAGGATTTCTGTTGATTATCGGACCAATGATAAACAATACCTTTCTTCAAAAGTTTGGTCAAAGGTAAAGCAAGTAATGAAAAATTACGCACAAACTTCCTGTAGAAACTAGCAAGACTTAGGAATGATCGTAACTCATGCACATTTTTAGGTATAGGCCAGTTCAATATTGCTTCTATTTTCTTAGGATCAAACCTTAATACCATCAGATGATACAATATGACCTAAATATTCAATTTCTGTTTTAAAGAACTCACTCTTTTTCGAATTTGCATACAATTAATTATCTTTTAATAACTTGAAAACCAAGGACAAATGTTCATAATGTTCTTTCTCATTTTGACTAAACACCAAAATATCATCAAAGAAAACAATAACACAATGCTGATATTTCAAAAATATACGATTCATCATTCTACTAAATGTAGCAGGTGCATTAGTCAATCCGAAAGGCATCACTAAAAATTCATAATGACCAAATTGTGTCCTAAATGCAGTCTTGAATATGTCTGACTTATCTAGTCTTACCTGATGATAACCAGATTTAAGGTCTATTTTACTAAATATGGCAGAACCTTGCAGTTTATCCATACGGCCATCGACTCTAGGAATTGGATATCTATTTTTTACTGTGATCTTATTTAAAGCACGATAGTCAATGCACATACGATAGGTATTATTTTTCTTCTTTACTAACAGAACAGGTGCACCAAATGGAGAACTACTAGGTCTAATCAATCCTCTATTTAGTAATTCCTCAACTTGATTTTGAATTTCTTTTTGCTCTATCTGGTTATGCCTATATGGTGCTTTATAAGGTGGTTGTGTACCAGGAATTAAATCTATTTTATGGTCTTCTGGACGTGAAGGAGGTAAACCAGGTGGTAGATCTTCTGCAAAACAGTCTTTAAAGTGTGCAAGAAATTCTTTATGCCTAGGGTGCATATGATTTTCTTTAACTTGCAGTTCATTCACCCAAATGAGATAAGATTTACTACTTTTGCGCAATGCACGTTTCGCTTGAGTATGAGAAAGCAATGGAAAAGCATTAGATGCATGCATACCATACAATGTAATATGTTTTCCTTGAAATTGAATATTAATTGAATGTGTGGAATAATCTATATCAGGGTTATGCTGATGACGCCAAGGCATACCTAAAATAATATCACTGGACTGTAATGGTACAACTAGAAATTTTCTTTTTTCAGTGTATTCACCAATTTGAATTTCTAAGTCATGCACTTCCTGTGTTCCATTATACCTAGTGCCTAAGAATGCTGCTTTAATGCGATAATGCGTAGGAATAGTTTGTAACTTCAATTCTTTCACTAACTTTGCAGAAATAAAATCATGAGTACTACCATCATCATGCAAAATAATCTTTTCCTTTCCATGCACTAAACATTTCATTGTCAATAAAGAATGTGGAGTTGGCATACCTGGTAAAATATTCGAAGGAGTGGTAATTTCGTCTTCATCTTCCGTGAAATCAGGCATTTCTTCATGTTCTTCATCTTCCATTGCTCCAAGGTAGTTGATATGGACAGGTGGCTTCTTCGAATGGCAATTGGCTGCTAGATGTCCAGGTTGGTGGCATTTATAACACACTATAGGCTTGTCTTTGGTTACATTGTTTGCAATGGCAGGAAGTCTAGGGATATTAGGATTTGGCTGTAGAATGGGCTTAGGGTTTTGGTTGGTATTGGATGGTAAAGCAGGTGGTTTTGCCCAAGTTTTACGGAAAGATGATGAAGGAAAACGACCTTGATTAAATCTTCTAAAATTTGAGTTGAATTGCTTAGATCCATAGTTACCTGTGGCTTGGAATTGCTGTGGACGCTTGTCTCTTCCTCGAAGCTTGTATTCAGTGTCATGAGCTAATGAAATTGCATCTTCAAGAGTTGCAGGCTTGAACATATTGACTTCAGCGTAGTAATGCCCAAGTAATCCAGACATATATTTGCGCTTGTGTGTCGCTTCAGGTATGTCTTCAAGCATGCATAACTGGAGTAATGCATTCCAAAAGCATTCGGTATACTGAGGAATAGGCTCACGATCTCGTTGTGCTGAAGTAAGTCCCATTGCTTTATGGCTTTTTCATGGAATTGTGGAGGAAGGAAATTCTGTATAAACTTCTTCTTGAAATTCTCCCAGGTAGTGGGACAATCTATACTCTTACGAACCACGGTCCACCAAAGAGATGCTCTATCCACTAAATGATTAGTAACACACTTGATTTTATCTTTTTCTGCATATGTTTCCTCATGAAAGTAATCATCAAACTGACTGATGAATGCAAGAATAGTTTTTCCCTCTCGAGTGCCAGTGAAAGTACGAAATTTGAAATTTCTTTTACTTATCTTTGTTTCCTTGCAGATGGATTGAGCTTCGAGAGTCGCGTCGATAGTACGTCGAATAAGGTCTTCAGGTTGAGGTTCCTCTTTGTCGGTAGTCGATCTTTGTAAATTAGCCAATTGAACTTGCAATGCTTGCCTAGCTCGTCGTTCTTCATCCAACTGCATCATAATTAAGTCTAGCTTTTGCTCCATCGTAGGTTCAGGTAGATCGCCTTCAGCCATTAAATCATCCATATGTGATTCCGTCATCCTGCAAAACTACAAAAAACCTCACACTCTCAAAATCCAATTAGCAGGATGAGCGTAGCTCAAGTTCGGGTGTACAAGGCTTATATATTTTTATGTGTGGCTTTCACAATCTTCGTCTTTGGCTATTGCGAGATTTGTAATCTTTGAAAAATCTGTGTTTTATCCTTCTGTGTGTGCTGAAACAGGTTCAGCAAACCTATGTATACGAACAGTACCTTCCAATGAACAACTTTGCAGTTTGGAGTTTCTGCGTAGGAACAACCCTTCTATGAGTTTTGAGCACAAGTCAGTTCTGACTTCAGATGACTTGTCTGACTTGCAGAGTTGCAGACTTATGTGACTTGAAGGGTACCAAAACTTGCAGAACTTGGTTGATTTAGCAGACTTGCAAGATTTAGACTTGGAATACTTGCAGAACTTGGGAGCTTTTGTGTGACTTGTGGCTTAAGTGACTTAGCTTATAGCTTGAATGGATAGAAACGGTGAAATTTAGGGGGGGGGGGGGCGTTTTTTCAGCCGCCGAAATTCACGCGGATATACTCTAATACCAGTCGTTGACGATTTGGAAGATTTAAGCTTTTTAAGCTTAAACCAAGCTTATTAAGCTTATGAAGCTTGCTTAAGCTTTTAAACTTGTGGGTTAAAAGACTTATCTCTCTGTAACTCCGCTGCTGCAGGCCGGTCCTTCGCGATCTGAAGATGGAAACAGAGGTTTTTGATAGCCAGGAATCCACCCGTATCGACCGTTCGCGATGAGATTGATCGTAGAGCTCGATCGTTCCAGGAGCTCCGCCTTCGCACAAGATGGGTAGCGATTGGAAGCTCTCGATCTCAGCTTCGCTTTGATACCACTGGTGCGCAGATCGGATGCTGTATGCTTGCGTAGTGAATGCCAGAAGGTTCCCAAGAACAAAAGAACTCTACTTTTTGCACAAAACTCAAGGTAAAAAGCATGCACGACATGAACAAGAGACCAATTGGGTGCAATCTCCCCCCATGCCTTGTGTGAGCGCTCCACAAAGCATGTATTTTATGTATTAATCATCTTCAAGCTCAAATAATAGCCCAAATTACAAAATAGCAAGCTTTTAGCTTTTGAGTTTGCTTTAGCACAAAATAGAAATAAAGCTAATGGGTGGTGCCCAAAGAGTCAGGCATACCCAATACAATGTCCAAGTACAAATAACATAATCGTGCGCCCATGCGCATACAAAATAATAAACAAATATCCAACGCCTCAATAAATAGGCGCGACAAAATATAGGCGCCATGCCTAAGGTATGCGCCCATCAAAATATAAGTGATAAATCGAATACTGGCTATCCTCCAATGCTTTCCTCCGCCACTGTTGCTATCTCTACACATCAACTGAAGCATTCACAATTGTTAGTAAAATAATATAATTAAACCGACAAAAGTGAATACCTAGCTGTATTCAGCTACATAAATAAATCAACTGGTTAGAAATCAATCCTAACCTTAATTTATTACGAGTGTGCACTCTAAACTCATAAACATTTATTAATTTAATATGCATTTTGCGGAATCACCCGCTATGGAATCACCCATGTACACACTAAATTCACGCGGATATACTCTAATACCAGTCGTTGACGATTTGGAAGATTTAAGCTTTTTAAGCTTAAACCAAGCTTATTAAGCTTATGAAGCTTGCTTAAGCTTTTAAACTTGTGGGTTAAAAGACTTATCTCTCTGTAACTCCGCTGCTGCAGGCCGGTCCTTCGTGATCTGAAGATGGAAACAGAGGTTTTTGATAGCCAGGAATCCACCCGTATCGACCGTTCGCGATGAGATTGATCGTAGAGCTCGATCGTTCCAGGAGCTCCGCCTTCGCACAAGATGGGTAGCGATTGGAAGCTCTCGATCTCAGCTTCGCTTTGATACCACTGGTGCGCAGATCGGATGCTGTATGCTTGCGTAGTGAATGCCAGAAGGTTCCCAAGAACAAAAGAACTCTACTTTTTGCACAAAACTCAAGGTAAAAAGCATGCACGACATGAACAAGAGACCAATTGGGTGCAATCTCCCCCCATGCCTTGTGTGAGCGCTCCACAAAGCATGTATTTTATGTATTAATCATCTTCAAGCTCAAATAATAGCCCAAATTACAAAATAGCAAGCTTTTAGCTTTTGAGTTTGCTTTAGCACAAAATAGAAATAAAGCTAATGGGTGGTGCCCAAAGAGTCAGGTATACCCAATACAATGTCCAAGTACAAATAACATAATCGTGCGCCCATGCGCATACAAAATAATAAACAAATATCCAACGCCTCAATAAATAGGCGCGACAAAATATAGGCGCCATGCCTAAGGTATGCGCCCATCAAAATATAAGTGATAAATCGAATACTCGCTATCCTCCAATGCTTTCCTCCGCCACTGTTGCTATCTCTACACATCAACTAAAGCATTCACAATTGTTAGTAAAATAATATAATTAAACCGACAAAAGTGAATACCTAGCTGTATTCAGCTACATAAATAAATCAACTGGTTAGAAATCAATCCTAACCTTAATTTATTACGAGTGTGCACTCTAAACTCATAAACATTTATTAATTTAATATGCATTTTGCGGAATCACCCGCTATGGAATCACCCATGTACACACTAAATTAATGAAATGCCCGAAAAGGATAGGCGTCCCCATCAACTTCTCACACAAACAATCCACTTTGTGTATGAGCCCCGATCATCAAAGTTTACGGAATCCACTGTAAAACCTCACGAAATCCACCGTGGCACGGAATCCACCGTGGCACGGAATCCACCGTGGCACGGAATCCACCGTGAAATATGCCTCGTGGCATCAAGCATAGGTGAATACATAGCCAGAAGTGAACTTTCTACTATCTGCATGTCTTGCATAATCAGAGTCTGTGTACCCCACAACTCCTGTATCCTGGATGCCATAGAAAAATACACATATCTGTTGTGCCCTTCAGGTATCTCATGATACCCTTCATGACATCCCAATGTTTCTTGCCAGGTGTAGCCATATAGCGTGCCACAACACCAACTGCAAATGCAATATCTGGATGAGTGGCTATCATGGCATACATAAAATTGCCTAGGCTAATGCATAAGGGATCTTGGCCATCTTGGTCCTCTGCTCATCTGTTTATGGACAATCGGCCTGAGAAACCTTCACATAATAAGGTAATGGATAGCCAATAGGTTTGGCGTCCTGCTACCACACGACTTAGATCTAGACTTCTGCGAGTCTCTGCCATGCCCATACCCACGGTCATTCTTTCCATTACCATCTTTGCCTCTAACAGTTAAAGCATGCGACACATGAGAGTTATCCAAGTTCTTACAGTTGATCTCTTCTTGCAGAAGAGCACTCTCTACATCAGGCAAGTTCAAAATAGTAGCATGAGCATATAAGGCAATGCAGAATACATCCCATGACTCACTCAGAGTCCCAAGCAAAAACAATGGAGTAACCTCATCATTGAAGGTAATGCCCTACGAAGTCAAGTTCTTGAGAATAGCATGGAACTGGCTCAAATGAGCAGACATTGTCATATTCTTCTTCATGTGTAGGTCCATAAGCCGCTTTCAGCCAATACATTTGATTTGCTAGACTTTTCTTGTCATAGAGGTTCTTAATTTTATCCCAAAGTTGCTAAACACTTTGTGCTTCCTCAACCACATTGTAATGCACCTGTTCAGTGAGAGACAAGATGAGGGTGGACTTGCATAACTCATCAAGCTCATTCCATTTGTCATTAGTCATACTTTCAGGCTGCTCGCTATGCATCCTTAGTGACTTTATTTGCAATTTCTGCACCAATGCCTACCAAACTTGGCTCTTCAAATAGGCATAATTTGTACCATCAAGCTTAGTGATGTTGAAGATAGCACTGTCAGTGGAAGAATATACCATATTGCAATCCAAAATGGTGTAAACAGTTCAAAACTGCTTGCTGTTTTCTGGTATAAATAACTAAAATACCACTAAAACCAAGGCAAAATGACCACGAATTGATAGCTAATGATGCTGCCCACCACAAGTACCATCAAAAGTACATAAAACGAAGATGATTTAGCATGAAAATTCCACGTTAGTCATGCATAACTGCTTGCTATAATAAATTACAGCTAGGTACAATGAGAGCAAACTGTAGGCAAAATGAATGCACCAAGTCAACCATTGACTACTATCAAAGCATAATTAGCATCAAGCGGGCATAAATCAGCATGTGACAATTGTATGAACATCGAGCAAACACCCAAGTATGTCAAATGAATCCATAAGCAAGCCAGCATACCCCTTGTGTAATAGGGCAAAGTGTACACAACATTGGCAAGACCTGACACAGAGAGGTGTATGCTTAGGGAGTACAAAGCCCAAATCAACCCAAGTACATTTGTGAGGACCACCGCATATCAACCATGCAACATTCAAGTGAAGATTCCAGTCTCAAGTATCCGAATGCTCAAGTAGCATAAACCTCATGTTCAATGTCTGTCAAGCATATCAAGACGCTCCCACTGGCACAAAAGCCGTAAATATCAAGCAAAGAAGCTTAACAAGGGCATATGATAGCACTAGTGCCAGAAGATCCAAGATCAAGCATCAATAAGACCTCATGAGCATATAGGCTGTGTAGCATCCATAGACATCAAGTACATTCAAACTGTAACTTTGGAAAGCTGAGAAATAGCCAAAGTAAGCTTCGAGCAATCAAATGTCAAGCCAAAGCAAGGCTTAGTAGCATCCAACTCCAAACAATGTAATGGGTGTGTAGTAGTAGCATAGGCCAAGCATGTCAAGACCGGTGAGACATAAGCAGAGTACATGCCATAAGTACATTAGGGATGAAGATCCCAATGCTATGTGAAGTGAGCTCAAGCTCAACCAAGCTCTATATTGAGCCCCGAGAGTCACTACATCAATGTATATATCCAAGACATAGCCCGAATCCAACATACATATCCAAACATATGCAAATAACCTTCAGCCTTGAATATTCCACTAGAAAATAAATGTCCAAAATTGAGCAAAGAGTGGCTCAATCCAAGCTCAAAACCATAGACAAGCCATAGGCATATAGGCACCAACCGGGCATAATCGGGCATCAAATGACTATGTAGGATGAGCATAAAGTGTAATGATAGAGGGCCGCCCTGTTTTGGGCTACCCATGGATTGTGTAAAACAGTCAATAAAACTGAGCAAATTCATCCCCAAAAGCATCTCATATCATAGGCATACATTCCCCTAGCATTCGGGGTGCATTCGGGACCAACCGAGCAACCAATGTCAATGCCAACCAAGCATAAACATAAAGTGCTGACGTAACATTGTTTGTGGCTATTTGTGGACTATGGAAAAATAGTCCTAGACTGAGGTAAATCAGTCTACAAATCAATGCCAATGATAACCATCAATGTCGAGCATCAAGGGGGTGTTCCCAAGTGCCAAATGAAGTGTTTTCAAGCTGTCAATGAGTGCCAAGGGAAGACTGAAGTAAAAAAAGAATTTTTTTGTAGGTCTTCAAGCTAGCTCAAACTAATCTGGGGCCTGTGAAAGGGTTAAGCAAGGTCAAGGCAAGGTTGGCGGAGTAATTAAGGACCCCCAGGAGCTCCCTCTTGAAGGGCAAAGTCACCGGTAGAGAGTAGGCATCTGAAGCCGCAGAACCACAGCCTACCCCTGACCCATCAAATCCTAGTGTGATGATTCCTCCGAATGCAGATCTTCTACGAGCTTGGAAGCGAAGGAATGCAGATGCATTATGTGCCTTAGTTCCAAGCTGTTCTGACAGTGTTCTGACTTTGATTCAGCATACAACCAAAGCATCAGAGGCTTGGAATGTACTAAGAAGTCAGTATGAAACACGAAACCAAACAAGGATTCAAAACTTGGAGAATCAACTAGCAGCAGAGAAGTTTGCTGAAGGAGAGACGGTTGAAGCATTCATCACTCGGATTAAGAATCTGCGCGACCGGATGGCTGGCGCTGGGATACAAAAGACTAGCAAAGAGCTAGCTCGGAGGTGTCTTCGGATTTGTCCACAAAAGTTTGATGGACTAGTAACTGCCCTTAATACTCAGGTGAGACCTCAAGCTTTGACTTTTGAGGAGTTCTGTACATTATTGATGAAGGAGGAGTTGAGGCTGAAAGCCCGAGAAGGAAGCAACAATGGAGATGCTGCATTCTATGCCAGTGCAAAAGGCAAAGGTGGTTCCTCCACCAAAAATGATGGTGACAAAAAGAAGAAGGGCGGGAAGAAGAATTTTCAAGGAGAGTGCTTCTACTGCAAGAAGAAAGGACATGTAATTGCAGATTGTCGTGTCAAGAAGGCAGATGAAAAGAATGGTACCCTTAAAAGTAAAGGGAGAGAGACAGCCAATATGGTTGAAGCAGAGTTGGAATTATTCATGGAGACCATTGAGGACGTGTGCTCAGCGCAAGAAGAATCTACCACTGACTCATGGGTGTTGGATAGTGGGGCCTCCCGTCACATGACCAACAAGAAAGGTCTATATAGTTCTATGCAGCCTCTACAAGAATCCATCATTGTGACGGTTGGAAATGATGCTAAATGCCCTGCTGCGGGCACAGGTACTATTTCTTTTGTTGCTGCAAATGGTGAAGTCAAAAAGCTTTCAAATGTGTTGTATGTTTCCAAAATCAGGAGAAATCTATTATCAGTTGCTGCCATAACTGATCTTGGTCATGAAGTGAGGTTCAAGAAGACAGGTGCAGAAATTCTTGATAGTGCTGGCACAATTGTTGGCAAAGGAGAAAGAAGAAACAACCTGTATGAGCTAAGTGCTCTTATAGCCACCGCTGGAGTGGGCACAAGTGAGCTTTGGCATGAAAGGTTTGGACACATCGGATTTGCAGTGTTGAAGGAGATGCAAAAGCAAGGTACGGTTGCTCACCTACCTACAATAACTGAATTGAAGGAACCATGTGAAGCTTGTATGATGGGCAAGCAACAGAGAAATGCATTTCCACAAGAAAGCAAGAATAGAGCACAGGCTCCTCTAGAGTTGGTGCATGCTGACTTGTGTGGTAAGATGCCTACACAGGCCTTGGGGGGATCTTCTTATTTTATGTTGATTGTCGACGACTACAGTAGGAAGATGTGGGTGTACTTCCTTCGTGATAAGGCTCAAGCTTTTGGTAAGTTTGAAGAATGGCTCAAACTTGTTGAGAATGAAACAAGGAAAAGTGTGAAGAAATTTAGAACAGATGGTGGTGGTGAGTTCAACTCAAAGGAGTTTGAAGACTTTTGCAAGAGCAAAGGGATCAAGCGTCAATTGACGATGCCTTACACACCTCAGCAGAATGGTGTTGTGGAACATAGGAATTGCACCATTGTGGAGATGGCAAGATGCATGCTAAAGGGCAAAGGATTGTCTAACCATTTTTGGGCTGAAGCTGTTAATACTGCAGTCTACATTCTAAATCGGAGCTACACAAAGGCTCTCAAGGGAAAAACACCTCATGAGGCTTACACTGGTAAGAAACCATCTGTCTCACATTTCAGAATTTTTGGATGTGAATGTTATGCACATGTTCCAGATGAGAAGAGAAATAAGTTAAAACCAAAAAGCAGAAAATGTATCTTCTTGGGTTATAGTGATGAGCAAAAGGCTTACAAATTATATGACCAAGAGGCAAAGAAGATCATCGCGAGCTGTGATGTGGTATTCAAGGAGGAGCCACATACAGCGGAGGAGGAGAAGGCAAGTTCTTCCACTTTATCATCAAGCGAAGAAGTAGTCCACTATGAACCTGTCCCGAGAGCTGTCCCTATCCTTAAGGAGGAGGAAGCATTATCTTTAGATGATGAGGAAAAAGTTCACCAACCTGACATCACCCCACCGGAAAAGCCATTGCCGCACTGGGTGAAGCAGCTCTATGACCACAATAATCCTATGCCTGCATCTGTTGAGGAGAAGGTAGACGGACCAAGGAGGTCTCAGAGAATAGAGGGGCAAAGGAGGGCTTCTGCTCACATAGTCAAAATGGCCTTGATGGTTGAGATTATGAGAGAAGTAAAGGAGCCAACTGACTTAGAAGAAGCACTTGGTTGCAGATCCATCATGGAAGGCTGCTATGCAAGCGGAGTATGACAGCATAATGAAGAATGACACTTGGGAGCTAGTGGATCGACCAGCAAAGCGGAAGGTTATTGGCACCAAGTGGATCTGGAAGGTAAAGTACAAGGCTGATGGTACCTTAGAAAAGTACAAAGCTAGACTGGTTGCCCAAGGATTTTCACAAGTTGAAGGGTTTGATTTTCAAGAGTCATTTGCCCCAACTGCCAGAATGACCACTATTCGCATGGTACTTTGCAGTGGCTACCCACAAGAAGTGGCCAGTATACCAAATGGATGTTAAGTCAGTGTTCTTAAATGGTGACCTCAAGGAGGAGGTGTACGTGGCTCAGGCACCAGGGTTTGAGACCCCCCATTCAGAGAACAAAGTGTGTAAGCTGAAGAAGGCATTGTATGGGTTGAAACAAGTCCCCAGAGCATGGTACCAGCGGATAGAGAAGTTCTTTTTAAACCTAAACTTCAAAAGATGTGCCTCAGATGCTAACTTGTATGTTTACAGGGATGGTAAAAAGTCTGTAGTGATTGTCCTATACGTGGACGACCTTCTTATTATAGGTGACTATGAAGATATGATCAACCAAACTCGAGAGGCTTTGAGTTCTGAGTTTGAAATGACAGACTTGGGCTTGCTGCACTATTGTTTGGGGATTGAAGTCTTGGCAAGAGCCAGGAAAGATCTTCATCTCTCAGAAGAAGTATGCATGGGAGATCTTGAAGGCATTTGGCATGACTGAGTGCAAGGAGATAGCTACACCTATGGAGGTGAATGCAAAGTTATCCGCCGAGGATACATCCATCAGCACTAGCAGACATTGGGAGGTATAGGAGGTTGGATCTACTTGTGTAACACCAGACCAGATATCAGTTTTGCTGTTGGTGTTTTGAGCAAGTTCTCAAACAAACCTCATGAGAGTCATTGGAAGGCTGGGATGTGGGTGCTCATATACTTGAAGGAAACTCTTGACTATGGTATCACATACAGTTTCGAAACTTCTCTTGTGGGGAACTGTGACTCAGATTGGGCAGGAGACAGTGATTCCAGGAAGCCAGTTTCTGGTTATTGTTTCTCTTTGGGTTTAGGAATTTTCTCTTGGATTAGTAAGAAGCAGCCAACAGTGGCATTGTCTTCTACTGAAGCAGAGTACAAGGCAGCTTGTTTTGCTGCATGTGAAGCAGTATGGTTGAGAAGGATTCTATGGCATATGGGAGTGCAGGATGAAGAACCAACTGTGCTGAGATGTGACACTCAGAGTTGCATCGCCATTGCCAAAAATCTAGTGTTTCATGCACGCACCAAACATATAGAGATCCAGTATCACTATGTGCGTGATTTGATATAGGATGGGATAATGGAACTGGTCTACTGTCCAATAGAGGAGAATGGAGCAGATATCTTCACCAAAGCACTAACAAAGGATCTGCTTCAAGTTCATCTTCAGAGAATCGGCATTGGGCCGAGGAGATAGTTCACCTATGGGTGGACATTGAGGGGGGGGTGTTAGATATGATGAATGCCCCACCCTCATTAGGTGCCACCAATGATCCATGGTGCTCAAAGTTG